>NC_065513.1:45034704-45037739 GCF_006386435.1 Epinephelus moara
TGTGTGTGTGCGTGCTCTCTCCCCCGGAGCGGGGCGGAGCAGCCATTGCGGGGATATCAGAGGTCTTAGTCTATAGGAGGTCAGAGGTCTATAGTGTGCACTAGAAGAACTTTTATGATGAGATAAATGTTTTATATGTAGTACTAATAATCAATGTTTCGTGAAAACGTGTTTAGAGGCGTTTGCTGTCGTTATCAACTCAGCGGTGGTGGAGTTTTTCAGTCAGCGTCAGCTCAGCTGACACGTGTGTGTGTGTGTGTGTGGGGGGGGGGGGGGACGTCTCACTTACTGGGGAGGAGCAAATCAAGCACTTTATGTCAATGGCAACTTTTCAGGTTTATTGTTTTCTCTTAAATTATTTAAATGTGTGACAAAGGACATTTTGCGATAAGTAGATTATACCTGTCTTTTAATATGTCAGCAAGCAATGCATCATCAAGGCTGTGTTGTAGATACTGATGAAAGGGTGATGATATTGGGTGATATGAATGTAAGATGATGCAAAAAGATTGATACTGATTGATACTAATCTGTGTTTTTATTTATTCTTTATAGAGATGGCTGAACGCAAAAATCCAGTGTGGCAACACTTCACTGAGCCCACTTCAGGGAAGGCTCGGTGTGCCATATGCAACTCATTGGTGAGCATGGGGGCTGAAAAAGGAAAAGGTAAAAATACCTCAAACATGTGGAGCCACCTGAAACGTCACCACCTTGAGGCCTACAATGAAGCAGTAAAAGAAAGGGATGAAAGAGGAGCAGCTTCTTCTTCTGCAGCCAGTTCTACACAGCCTACTGTTGTACAGATGTTCGATGCCCAAAGGAAATGGCCTAAATCTGACACCAGGTCAAAAAAGGTGGATCTTGCCATAGTTGAGATGATTGCCACAGACAATCAGCCATTTACAGTTGTCTCTGGTGTTGGTTTTAAAAGGTTGGTGGCATTGCTGGAGCCCAGATACTCCCTTAAAACTGACAAGTATTATCGCACTGACCTTTTTGAAGATGTACCCACTAAGGTAGAGAACAAAATCAAGGAGGTGGTCACGTTGGACAATGCAGGTCCTTATTTGGCATTTACAACGGACTGTTGGTCTGGGGAGACAGAATCCCTTATGAGCCTGACCTGTCATTTCATTGACAAAGATTGGCAAAGGAAACAAATTGTCCTCAATGTTAAAGCCATGTATGGCTCTCACACAGGTGAATACATAAGCGATATGTTCCTCAGTCTGCTGAAGCATTGGGACATCAAAACAGAGAGAGTTGTGCTTGTGCTTCGTGATAGTGGTGCCAACATGATCAAAGGGATGAGGCTCGCTGAACTACCCGATCTCAGCTGCAGTGCTCACACACTTCAGCTGGTGGTGAACGATGGGATCAGCAGCCAGCGAGCAGTGGCAGACATCGTTGCCAAATTGAAATCTTCTGCTACCCATTTTAACCATTCAGTGCTGGCCAAACAGCGTTTGAAGAACATTCAAAAAGAGCTTGACCTCCCCCAGCACAGAATAATCCAGTCGGTGCCAACACGCTGGAACTCCACTCTTCACATGTTGGAGAGCATCTCTGGAGCAGAAGCGGGCGCTTAATGTATATGCAGGGGAACATGGAAAAATATCTGTCTTAACAGCAGATCAGTGGGCTCTTGTGGACAATCTGATTGCCACACTGAGCCCACTTGAACAGATTACACTCGAAATGAGTAGATCTGACTCCACAATTTCATGCATCATTCCCTGCATCACAGTGCTGAAAATGTTGCTGGAAGCTGAAGGTGCCAAAACAAGAGGAATCGGAACACTCCGAGAGACTATGCTGAACAGCCTAAAGGCCAGATTTGAGAAGGCAGAGAAAACAAGATGCTTGGTCCTTGCAACACTGTTAGATCCTTGTTACAAGGGTCATGTCTTGGCTCCTGGCACACTGAGGAATGCAAAGAACTGGATCAAGGAAGAGCATGCCACTCTGTCTGAGGTTGCAAAACAGAAAAGTGCTTCCTCAGAAGGTCAAGGCCAAGAAGATCCAAAACGGAAAAGGGCGGAGGAAGAAGAGGAGGAAGTCACTGGTCCATCAGACATACTTGAGCAGATGTATGCCACCCTTCTTGGGGCACATGGACCAACCCCAGACGAGACTGATGAGGAGGAGCAGCAGTTTACTCAGCAGCTGGATCAGTACTTAAGGGAGCCGCTGATCGACAGGCAGAAGGGCCAGCCACTTGAATAGTGGAAACAGAATGCATCCCGATTGCACCTTCTAGCACCACTTGCCAGAAAGTTTCTCAGTCCACCCCCCTCCTCTGTTCCCAGTGAGAGGGTATTCAGTGAGGTCAGCCAGATATATGAGAAGAAGAGGTACAGGCTGACANGTGGAAACAGAATGCATCCCGATTGCACCTTCTAGCACCACTTGCCAGAAAGTTTCTCAGTCCACCCCCCTCCTCTGTTCCCAGTGAGAGGGTATTCAGTGAGGTCAGCCAGATATATGAGAAGAAGAGGTACAGGCTGACAGGAGAGAATGCAGAGCGCCTCTGTTTCCTCCACTATAACCTACAGCTCCTAAACTGGGATTATTAAGAACTTTCAGTGAGGGATGTGTGGGGTAACTAAAGAGTATTAGAAGTGGGCCAAAGTGCATATTATGCACAATTCTTTATTTATTTTTATGTTGTTTTTTGTTTTGTTTTGTATTGCTGTTTACACTTTCCTTATCTTAGGAGAGCCATTTGCACTTTAAAATTAAGTATTGTGCAGTGTGCACACTATGCTGCTTGTTCGTTACTACTGTGTGCAATACTTCAATTGTTTTAATGATGCCTAAATATTTGTTTTATTTTATTTTATAGACATTACTTGAATAATTAAAAGCACCAAACACTTTTTTTCATTTGAAAGTATGTGTGGTTAAGTTGAACAAAGCTGTTGAATCCTACTGTGTACAGTAGTTGTTGTTTTATTTATGCTTCAGCTTAAATAGTTGTTTATTTTATAAAGACATTACTGGAAGATTTAAGAGCACTGAACTCTTTTTTT
>NC_065513.1:45039150-45053442 GCF_006386435.1 Epinephelus moara
AAGGTGTGAACGGAGTCTGGGTGAAGGTGTGAACAGTGTCTGTATGAAGGTGTGAACGGAGTCTGGGTGAAGGTGTGAACAGTGTCTGTACGAAGGTGTGAACAGTGTCTGTACGAAGGTGTGAACAGTGTCTGTATGAAGGTGTGAACGGAGTCTGGGTGAAAGTGTGAACAGTGTATGGGTGAAGGTGTGAACGGCGTCTTCATAACATGAAGAACATGACTTCCTGTCAGTTAATTGTTTTTACAGATGAGAGAAACGCCTAACCCATCAGAGGAACGTTGTCCCGACCCCGGCATGTATTTGAGGGCTTAACGAAAACCACTAGCCACACCCCCTGTCCAATAACTGCACAGCATTACAGCTGTCTCCAGGTGTGATATGGTGCGGACGTTGGTCATCAAAATGAAGGAACCAGCTGAGACTCACATGATCCAGACTGAAGAGCTGACTCCAGAGCACAGCTGAACTCTGACCTCTGACACAACGAACCCCAACTCATCAGCTTTGACTGGAAACAAACAAACTATAATTACGAACAATATTACTGTTGTTGTTGTTGTTGTTGTTGTTCGGTAACGTCTCTACAGGAAGTGACAACACAGATGCCTAACAGCAGGAAAACAGGATTTTAGAAATAAAAGCTCAGCGGGAAAGATAAAAAGACAGAACACGGACTGTACCTGTGTTTCTTGTTCTGTTGCTGGGGGCGACGTAAATCGAGGCGTGAGACCAGGAAGTGTCGGCAGGAAGAACGGAGCGGCAGCCGGAGCAGCAGGGGGCGCCACAGGTTTATTCCTTCTCTACAGACAACACAACACACTCAGCTCCTCAGTGACTGTTGTCAAGGGCAATGTCATACAAACACATTGTTTCTCTGTTTATTGTTTACTAATAAATCATAAACAGCTCACTGATTGCACCAACACACTGTCCTGTTTATAAATAAACAGTGTTGTTTTACATGCTCATATTCTCAGACATGGTGCTGTGTGACCTGACTCCATGAAGCTGGGCGGACTCTCACCTGGCGGCAGACTCTCACCTGGCGGCAGACTTACCTTGATGACGTCCAGGTGCAGCAGACTTTTCCAGCGGGACTCTGGCAGCAGAGACAGAGTCACAAGCTCCGCCCCCAACTGCTCAGCTGACTCATACGCATCATCAGCCTCTTCTAATGCCACCTCCTGTCCCGACTCGTCTGCAGTGACCCCTGGAAGCGTCTCCTCAGCTGGTTGATGGTCAACAGGGAGGGGGCGGAGCCCCACAGGCCCACACAGACTCTTATTGGTCCTGAGGGAGGAGAGCTGCACTGTGATTGGCTGCCGGAATGATCAGCTGACAGTGACTCATCAATAAAGAAATTAAACTGACAACATATCTGATTGGCTACTGTAACAAAACACTGCAATGTGATTGGTCGGGAAAAATCCTAAGAGATGATTGGTTCAGACCAGAGGTAGACGCCCAGGCTGTCAACATGAACAGTCGCCAGGAAGTCTCCAGTTGGCGACAAGGACACGCCCACAGGCGCCATGGCAACCAGGAAACAGTCAACAAGACTGAAAAAAGAAAAACATATAATTATTCCTGTTTATATATAATAATCTCTGGCGTCTGTGTGAAGTTGTGAACGGTGCCTGTGTGAAGGTGTGAACGGCGCCTGTGTGAAGGTGTGAACGGCGCCTGTGTGAAGGTGTGAACGGCGCCTGTGTGAAGCTGTGAACGGCGCCTGTGTGAAGGTGTGAACGGTGCCTGTGTGAAGGTGTGAACAACACATCTGTCCGTCCTGGAAGAGGGATCCCTCCTCAGTTGCTCTTCCTGAGGTTTCTACCGTTTTTTCCCTGTTAAAGGGTTTTTTGGGGAGTTTTTCCTGATCAGCTGTGAGGGTCATAAGGACAGAGGGATGTCGTATGCTGTAAAGCCCTGTGAGGCAAATTGTGATTTGTGATATTGGGCTTTATAAATAAAATTGAATTGATTGGAAATTGAATCTGTGTGGCATGGTAAAAGTAAAAGCAGTGGACTGTTCCATTTTTACCATCCAGAGGGGAGATCCCAGGTACGAATGGTGCAGTCCATCGCCGCGGTAACCAGCCAGCGGCCATCAGGACTGAATGTCTGAGAAAGAAAAAACAAAATGAATGCTGTTAGCAGTCTGTTAGCACTCTAGCTTATTCAACACCTTTAGCAAGATGTTAGCCTAGTTAGCTTTAGTGGACCCACCATGTCGTTAATGTTGCCGTGGTGACCAACAAACTTCCTGACCACCCGTCTGGTTTCTATGTCGACCACCAGTAGCGTGAAGTCATCCAGTGCTAATGCTAACATCCCACTAACATAAAAGAAAGAGAACACTGTTAGCTAACTGTATGTGTAGCTTCATGCTAACGGTTAGCTACCTGTCTCTGTGTAGCTTCGTGATAACTGTTAGCTACCTGTGTCTGTGTAGCTTCATGCTAACTGTTAGCTACCTGTCTCCATGGAGCATCATACCAACTGTTAGCTACCTGTCTCTGCGTAGCTTCGTGCTAAGTGTTAGATACCTGTCTCAGCGTAGATTTATACTGTTAGCTACCTGTCTCTGTGTATCTTTATGCTAACTGTTAGCTACCTGTCCCTGTGTAGCATCGTGCTTACTGTTAGCTGCCTGTCTCTGTGTAGCTTCGTGATAACTGTTAGCTACCTGTCTTTGTGTAGTTTTGTGCTAACTGGTAGCTACCTGTCTCTGTGTAGCTTCATGCTAACGGTTAGCTACCTGTCTCTGTGTAGCTTTGTGCTAACTGTTAGCTACCTGTCTTTGTGTAGTTTTGTGCTAACTGTTAGCTACCTGTCTCTGTGTAGCTTCGTGCTAACTGTTAGCTACCTGTCTTTGTGTAGCTTCGTGCTTACTGTTAGCTACCTGTCTTTGTGTAGCTTCATGATTACTGTTGGCTACCTTTCTCTGTGTAGCATCATGCTGGCTGGCGCAGCATGTAGCTTCAGCTGCTCTTCCTGTTTCCTGCTCTTAAAGTGCCAGAACTTGAGCAGCCAATCAGAGCCTGTGGTGAGAGTCAGCTGGTTCAGGGTATCCGTGGCGAGGCCTCGTACTGCCCCGCTGTGAGCTGGAACAGAAGGGGGCGGGGTTATTGATGGAAGGAGACACAGAATGGACCTATCACAGACAAGAACAGGTGAACACACCTTTCTCCTCATTGCCATAGCAACCACGGTGCAGGCCAGACTGCAGGTTGTAGACGTCGACACGGCCGCACGACGACCCAATCACAGCAAAGTTGCCACAGGAAGTAATGTCGACAGCCTGGAAACAGAGATAGGAAGTCACGTGACCATCAGAGAAAGATGGGGGAGGGGCTTAGAGAAACAAAGGGAGTTAAATTTATGTTACTGTGGCGATACTGGTCCTGCTAGCGGCTGGCGGCTGCAGGTGATGAGCTCCCATGGTGCAGCGCTGGTAGTTCCATGTGGTGGTTGCCAGGCGACCACGGTGACACGCGACAATGCCGTCCCAGTCTGACTGACGAGCGGCAGCTGTCAATCATCAGAGGAGGAAATGGTTAAATGAGATGTTTCCTGTGTGGAGAATGTGATGAGACTGAGTCAGAGTGCCCACCTGAGGAGAACGCTGTGATGGCAGGTAGACGCAGCTCCTCGTAGGACAGCCCCTTCTTCTTCTTCTGCTCCTTCTTCTTGTTGATGGAGCCTGACATACATCATACACACACACACACACACACACACGAGTTGGTTCGTGTTCTCAGCATTTACAAGTGGACCAGATCAAGTGCCTGCACAAGAAAGCTGCTCCTGATTGGTCAGAATCCAGGAAGTAAACAAACCATAGAAGAAGAATAAATGTGACACTTTCTGATGTCACACTGGAGGACCAACTACGCAGGTTGATGTTAGCGCTGCTCATCGAGGCGCCGCTCCAACTAGAAAACAATGTGCTGATGTGTTGGGTGATGAATGTGCAGATTAAGGTCCTGGTCACACAGGAAGTGACTCAGCAGCTCGAGGCGCCATTTTGTTTTAAATCAGAATGAAGCTTTTTGCTCACTGTTGTTGGGACACACCTTGTGTTTCTGCTCTATAGGCGTCTGCCGTCTGAACTCCTCGAGTTGCTAAAACTTCAACTCAGGATAGAGGAGCGCCCCACGTCATCTCCACTTTCTTTCCCCATTGTCAAATGGGATGATTTGAGAGGCGGGGCTTCTGTGGTGGTCATGACAACAAGTTTACAGCTGGTAAACAATGGGAGGAGAAACTGGTGGTAGTGGTTGCTGGATACCCAGAGCTATACGGCCCAATGATAGACAGCAGGTTGTCAAACTGCCCTGAGTCATCCTCATCTCCCCGTCTGTGATGTCACTGCTCTCCTGTCGTCTGTCTAACACGTCTCAGGTAGATAAAAATCAATCAGGTAGCTCCTCCCCCTCTGACCTATAATATGGGAGTTCCACATGGCAGCGTTTTGAGTCCTCTACTTTTCCTCCTTCACATCAGTGACCCTAACGTGTGTCAATATTCTAATTGTTTTCTATGTGTCGATGACACTGTAATGTTTCTGTCTGACCCTGACGTCTTTAATCTGACACATTGTCTGATCTGAACCACAAGAAAAAACAGGATGTATGTATTTCATCCCCCTGAAAAAACAGTATCTATGTCCGACCCTGTCCAGTTTGTCAAAGAAACACAGAAACCTGCAGATGTGTCGGAGTATTCCTCGACACATTCAGAACCTGACAAAGAATCTTAAACAAACTGTACGTCAGTAACAAGATCAGACCACATCAGATCTCACCCTGCTGACACAAACTGACCCCGTCTCCACACATGGTCCCTCACCACCAAGGAAACCACTGAGCCAACAGCAAGACAACACAACAGAACCACAGTAACCCCCATCTGTGGACTCGTCACTGCACTCTGTCATTCTAAGGCCCCAACTTTGAAAACTAAACAAACAATCTAACCATTAACCACCTTCGTGGTCAACGTCGAACGTCGGCCGCGTCCTCTGAAGACGCACCAGTCAAACTGAACAGTCTCTGAAATGGGACAGTCTGGTCTGCGGAGCATTTCCTGGTTGCATCACCAGTTGTTCTCGCCCTAACTTGTGGGCGTCCCTGTTACCTAGCAACCAGCTGTGCTTGAGGAAAGAAGGAGTAAGCTAGTGAGTTAGTTGGTGCTGAATCATGGACCCACAGGTTGGTATTAAATATGTTGATGATGAAGATGATTCACCGCCGTCTGATGTATTTCAGGGTGACGCAGTGTTTTCAGGTAACCATATTAAATTCAGATTGTTTGAGCTGTGAGCTTTTAGCTAACGTAACGTTAGCAACAGTTAAGCGTCAGCCAGTTAACTTCACTTAATATATAATCGTCATCAGTGTGCAATGCATCTTGGGATAGGCTGGGCCACGAAGGATTCATCGGTTACATCCTCCAGAGTCTGGGACACAAGGCTGCATCTGAAGGAGCCTTCGACGTGGGACGGCCTCAGTGGCGCCGATGTGACGCAGTCGGTCTTCAGACGCAGGCGTCGAAGACTGCAGCCCCTTTACTGAGACACCGCCTTAACTTCCTGTCTCACTCAGGAACAGGAAATAAAACTAACCATCCTATTTTACTCCATAAACTCTGATTGGTTGTTACCATGGAAACCAAATCACACAGCGCCTCAGTCTGAGTCTGTGAGCCGAGTGTTTAGTGAGTCTGAACTGACCGTGTCCGAGGTTCTTGTTGAAACGCTCATGGACGGTGGAGAAGGACTGCAGCGTCCCGTCCTGACCTGCAGGGGGCAGAAGACACGTCTGATTAACTCACAGCAGGACACGGAGACAGTCCGCAAAATATTCAGAAAAACCGTATGAGAAACTATCTGATGAAAAAAGTGCTAAAAAAATGTTTGTTTTTATTAATATTTTTTTTTCATAACTGGATGAAATAAATTAACAGTCCTGAAAGCAGGTAAACAAATAAAACAGGTAAACAAATAAAAATGAATCATGTTCTCTGCAGATGATGAACGTGTTTACTGACCAGCACTGAGGATGTTTTTCCCGTCGTTACCGTGGTGACGGATGGTGGTGGGCGGGGCGCTGTGGCCCTGACGACTCCGTAGCAATCTGGCTCCGCCTCCCTCCTGGTCAAATATCCACACCTGAAAAAACACGATAGGTTATCGTTGTGAGAGGAGGAGGAGCTACGCCTTTCACCCCGCACTGGTCTTATGATCCTGTTTAAAGCTCAGGCTTCTGTCGTCACCGCCATCACCTCATGAAGTCACCTGACCTCGCATGTCGTGCAGACGTAGTATTTTGCTGTGATTACATCAGAGTTTCCCCCAGCAGCCGCAGGAGACTATTGTTTGTATAATCTTGAACATATATGGACGTAAAATTAAAACCATAATATCTATAACGTGAATTATTTTTACTGCAGAACGCTGAAGCGTCTGAGCTCCCCGTGATCACACTGGGCGCTCGTAATGATGTCACAGCGGTGCGTCATGTGTGGTGTAAAACTGCACAGTGTTGCCAGAGGACTGAAGGATGAATCCATCACATTTTTTCACTCTGTTCATAACAATAATCATATTTTAAAAACTAAGACACTTCAGATCACTGACAGATATTGTCGAAAGATATTTTCTTTATCTTTCGACATTTAAAAATGTTTTGTGTTTTTATTTTGTAGAATACATAAAAAAATAAATAAAAACTCAGATTTTTTATTGATGTGAGGGTCCTAAGGACAGAGGGATGTTGTATGCTGTAAATCCTCTGAGGCAAATTATGATTTGTGATATTGGGCTTTAGAAAATAAAACTGAATTGAAATGAACTGAATATATTTTATGACCCCATTTTAATACCATCCAGGAAGTGACATCACCACGGCAGACACTGGTTCAGAGAGTTAATAATTAAGTGATCCAAATAAAACACATCTCATCAAAAATAAATCAACAGATGAACATGTGGTGATGACATCACACCTGTCTGATGTTTTACCTTGATGGCATTGTCGGCTCCGTTAGTGACCAATAGCGGCTCTCCGTGCAGGAAGGTTGCGGCGGCGATGGCCGTGCTGTGGGCGTGTCTCTGCTGAGTGATCAGCTGACGACGCTCCAAATCCCAGAATGCAATGTGGCCCTGAGGACTGCCCGACACCAGGATGGGAGGACCGTCTGACACAGAGAAGGACATTATTTCATAAACGGTCATGAAGTCTCCCGGTCAATAAACACTGACAGAAAAACGCAGACTTATTGTAACGTTCCCAGAATGCTGTGGGAGGGTTACTTTAAGGACAACCTGCGGGGAACGTGACACAAATGACCCTGAAAACGTTCTTCCATGTGGTTATTACAACGTTGGGAACGTTTGGTTTATCAAACCCATAGGAACAACGTTCTTACAACGTTGTGGGGGCGGTTACCGAAATAGGAACCTGGAGGGAGCCTGCCAGGAGCATTACGGGAACGTTCTGTGAAGAACCTGTCTCATATTCCACCCTCACCTGTTCTGAAAGCGAGCGAGCTGATTGGTCCCCAGTCCTGCATGAAGCTCATCAGCATCTCGTCCAGTCGGATGTTGTGAATGATGATGCGTCCCGTCGCTGTGCCAACGCCAACCACATCCACAGCGGGACTCTGGGAAATGATGGTTAGAATAAAACAGTGAATAAATCCGATGTTTTCCTTTCGGCAACGTTCAGACGACGTTAACTTTGTTTACAAAAGATTAAAGTTCAGATTTATTCTTTTAGAATTATGAAAAGTTTAAATAAAAACAAACAATAAAAAGAAAACAAACATCAGGCTCGATGAGTGAAGTGACCGACCTGCTGCAGGACTGTGACTCGAGCCGACCAGCCGCCAAACGTGAACAACAACTTACTGAAAACACAAACAGGAAACAGCTGGTTAGAGACGTCAATGACTGATCACAGATCATGTGCTGCAGTCGAGAGGCCCGTTAGCCAGGACGCTAACATGCTAACCTGGTCTTGATGTTCCACAGCTGCAGTGCACCCTGGGAGCTCCCCAGCAGCACTTTGTTCAGGTAGGTGCTGGGGTGCATCATGGCTGACACGTCGAAGGCGGCGAGGTCGAACTGCAGCCGCAGGTAGACGTCTGACGGAGACAGAGAGGCATGATGGGTAACAGGACAGGCAACAGAAAGAAGTAGGTGAGAGTGTGTGAAGCTCCACCCCCTCACCCCCGCTCTGTACGTCCCACACGATGACATCACCGCCGCTGTCGGCTGAGATCAGCTGATCACCCAGAGGAAGCAGCAGACGCACTTCCTGTTTGTGTCCATGGTAACACATCACCACCTGTACAGAGAGTGCAGAGGGTCACGTCAGTGTGGCGTCCTGTCTCTGTCCCCTCTTGTCTGTTCAGAAAGTTTTCTCACCTCTTTGTTCCGGGCGAAGGCGCTGATGAGGCGCCCGGCGGCGGCAAACACCAACATCCTGTCTGCTGCCACACAGCTGATGTCATCTGACAGGCTGTTACCTGAGCAACCACCACATTACATCACAACACAGCAGCCAATCAGAGAGCAGAGCTCTCACCACCATCATCATCACAGTTTGCAAAGGTTTGAAATGTACTCACTGACAGCGACGATCCCCAATCTGTTCACCTGAAACACATCAACACACTGATCAATATGCTGATCGACACACTGATCAACACACTGATCATCACGCTGATCAACACACTGATCATCACGCTGATCAATACGCTGATCAATATGCTGATCAACACGCTGATCAATATGCTGATCAACACGCTGATCAACACGCTGACCAATATGCTGATCAACACGCTGACCAATATGCTGATCAACACGCTGATCAATATGCTGATCAACACGCTGATCAACACGCTGATCAATATGCTGATCAACACGCTGATCAATATGCTGATCAACACGCTGATCAACACGCTGACCAATATGCTGATCAACACGCTGACCAATATGCTGATCAACACGCTGATCAATATGCTGATCAACACGCTGATCAACACGCTGATCAATATGCTGATCAACACGCTGATCAATATGCTGATCAACACGCTGATCAACACGCTGACCAATATGCTGATCAACACGCTGACCAATATGCTGATCAACACGCTGATCAATATGCTGATCAACACGCTGATCAACACGCTGATCAATATGCTGATCAACACGCTGATCAACACACTGATCAATACGCTGATCAACACGCTGATCAATACATTGATGAACACGTTGATCAACACACTGATCATCAAGCTGATCAACACGCTGATCAATACATTGATGAACACGCTGATCAACACACTGATCATCAAGCTGATCAACACGCTGATCAATACATTGATGAACACGCTGATCAACACACTGATCAACACGCTGATCTCAGTGTGACATCAGTGTGACATCAGTGTGACATCAGAGGGCACCATGGGCCTCATGTACAAAGACTTGCGTGGATTTCCTACTGAAACATGGCGTACGCTGAAATCCAGAAAACGTTGTACGCACAAAAACATCCAGATGTATGAATCTGTGCGTACACATGAATCCAAGCACATTTCCTGTGTACATCCCAATCAACATGGAATTGAGCACACATGTTGGAGTACCTGGCCCAAGAGCGCACCACTCTGCCGCCGAGCTGAGCGGCGCGCGAGGGGCCGCATGTCACGACGTCTGCGCGCCGCCAGCCTGCGCTCGAATTGAAATTTTTTTAATTTCACCGCAACGCGCTGTGACGACACCTCGGCGCCGCGCATCCAATAGCAAAGAAGAGCCTGAAGTAGACCCGGAAGAGATAATCATATTGCAAAGATAATATATATATAAGATAATAACATTAAAGACAAAATTAAATTGCAATACTTTTTCAAAACTTGATGATTTTACCTTTCTGTACATTTTGTATACAAATTCATTAAATAACTTTGCTTGTAAATGTCTATTTGCATCACGTTTATTACGGAAAACACATTATTTGATCAATTTACATTGTGCCCCTAAAGTTCTTTGTGTGCTCCTTAAGCCTAATTTATGGTCCTGCGTTAAATCAACGGCGTCGCTACGTCGTAGGGTACGTGGCTACGCAGAAGGCTCGCCGTAGCCCCCGGTGTAGCCTGACGTGCACCTCCCCAAAAATGTAACTACACGTCGAGGCGACGCAGACCCAGCGCAGACCGAGAGGGCTGTGATTGGTTTGCTTGGTAGCAACGCATTTCCAGTTCCGTATTTTCCAGATTGCGCCATTCCCGCCATCTTTAAACATCTTCTGTTGCGATGTAGATGTTGCAGTATTAAGGCTCATTTATGCTCAACGTTCAATACGGATACGGATACAGACGGAGCCATCTGTCCGTGCTCCGCGTTCATTTCTCTGTGACCAGAAAAGCCGGAAGCTAAACAAAGAATCAACGAGAGACGACGATAACCATTCAGGAAAGGAACGCAGCCTCCTAGCGCTCTGGCGGTGAATTGCACTGCGACGAAATGGAGTGACGGAGAAGTTCGAAGGGTTCACGACGGCGTCACGGCAACGACGTAGGTACGCCACAGGACCATAAATCAGGCTTTACCTTTTACCTTTTAGCGTCAAGCCCTGACCTATACATTTGTGTAACTCATACGGGTCAGACAACAGCCTGCTCACAGAGGTTCATGTGTAAATGTTGTGTGTATGGTATTATTTGGTTTGAAATAAATCTTTTGAATTCAAATTTAAACATGGCAGTACATCAAAGGTGTGTTAATTGTTCATGTGTGTCTGATGTGCACATCTCTCTGAGGACTGATTGTTTTCACGTGTATTTATTATAACAGTTTCCCAGCATCACCTCTAAGTGTCGCCAAAGGATCAACAGCTGTAGAAACGTGCGTACGCCAGCCATGAAGGTGGCGTGAGGCAGCGCACATTTCCACGGTCATTTCACTCTTGACAGATTTCAACTTTGCGTGGAAAAGCACGTACGCCACGTTTTTGTGCGTACGCACCCTTTGTACATGAGGCCCCAGGACTTCCTGTCCTGTCCTGTGTCTCATTAATAACAATGTTTACCTGTTTGTCTGTGTAAACAACATAAATAAAGGTTCTTACATTGTACGTGTGGAAACATCTGCCCACCGACGTCACCACGTAAAACTCCCGGTGCTTCTTGTGGTACCGGAGCGCATGCGGTACGTGGTTTGAATAAAGTCCCAGAACCCGGAACCCGGAGAACAAAGAGCTGCCGCCGCCCGGCATGTCCAGTCCGGTTCGGTTCGGTTCGGTACCTGCGGAGGATCAAACACTGAACAAACAACGGCAGAGTTTCACCGGACAGACTGAGCTGAACAGAGACGCACACAACACATGGAGGAGCGCCGAGGAACTGAGTCCGACTGGAAACAACCAGCACCTACACGAAGGTTCCGGAAGACAAGACATTACACACAGACAGGAAACAACCCGCACCAACACGAAGGTTCCGGGAAATCAAAAAGAATTAATATAAATATCAATGTACAGAAACCAAAGGTATACATGTATATGTATATATGTGTGTGTATATTATTTAAAAATAATAATTTCAAAACCACAAGGAAAATAACAATAATTAAATAATGACATAAATGTATTACTAATCAATCTAATATTAACATAATAAAAATCTCTCATAATATGAAACTGCTCTGGATTCACAAAAAGGAAGACGAGGGTGTAAAAGAATAAATAATATACTCATTTGTTATGGTGTAAACATTTTGTTTTGGTGTTCCTGTTATCACCAGTGACATAAAACCTGCACAGTGAGCAGTTTATGGTTCAGTTATTATTCATGACGACTCTGTATACTCAGAACTGAGCAGCTCATTTTATTTCACAGGAAGACAAATTTACAGCAGAGTTCAGATTTGATTTTTCTACAGCACGACAGCAAACGTGACATTTACAACAAAAATACGACAAGTGCAGATTCTGTGATTTAGACTGAAACACTTTGAAGAAGCAGTTTTATTTTCATCCTGAAAAATGTTCACACATTTTGAAAAGTCCATCCATTTATTCTTCACTCCTTTGGTTTGAATATCGATTTAATAAATATCAGTCACAAATAATTTCATCTAAATCTACAGTTATTTTCATACATTTTTATTTTTTACAACTTTATACAAATAAAATGTGGCTCTGTAATTCTGCTGTTGACGATTTATCACTTTTCTCTGTAGGAACGCATCGATATATCAGTGCTGATCAATACATGTGTATATGAGTGCTGATTGATAAACAGCTAGGTGACCAATCAGCTTTCGGTATTTGAACACAAAAAGGATATTGTTGTCAACACAGGGTCATGAGGTCATGCTTTCATACTGTGCTAAGCTAGGCTAACAGTTTCCCCCTGCCTCCAGCCTTTGTGCTAAGCTAAGCTAAACATGACCTGGAGTTTTGCACTGACGGAAATGTGGTGTGAATGTTGTAACTGAGGGCTGAAATGGCACTTACACTGTAACCACTGAAACATCAACTGAACTACAGCTGAGAGGAGCTGAAGTGTGAGTTGTGTGTCAGCTGAGAGGAGCTGACGTGTGAGTTGTGTGTCAGCTGAGAGGAGCTGAAGTGTGAGTTGTGTGTGAGCTGAGAGGAGCTGTGTGTGAGCTGAGAGGAGCTGACGTGTGAGTTGTGTGTGAGCTGAGAGGAGCTGACGTGTGAGTTGTGTGTGAGCTGAGAGGAGCTGACGTGTGAGTCGGCTCCTGGCAGTTGCTAGAGCTTTTCCACTGGTTGCTATGGCCAGTTTAATTCACAAGGAGGATCTCAGAGGAACCTCATGTAGTCCTCACTTCCTGTCTGCAGCACAGAGAAAGTGCACAGCAGACACCTTGTCGTACTGCAACAACATAACGTGTGTTTGGTTTGAACAGTAAAATAAATCAGATAAAGACCTGCCGCCAGTATGTTTGTTTACGGAGACATTAGTGACTACGGTCACTGCGGCAACTGTCCACATAAAAATGGCAGTCACTCTGCCCATTTCTATGGCTGACACACACACACACACGCGCACACACACACACACACACACACACACACACTTCAGACAGGAAACATGAAAACAGTCGCATGAACACAACATCAACGAGAAGATCGTTTTGTGTTGTTTTTGGAAAAATTTAAAGATGTTTCACTGTTTTATAAACTATTATTTTTTCTTATTTTACACCAATTAGCTGTCAGCACGACACACCACCCCGTATCTGCTCTGTTTCTCCTCACAACACACGGGCTGCTGTCGTTACGATGCTCTGACCCATAGGCTGCTCGTCACAACACTCTCGTTACAACGCTCTCAACCACAGCCTACTCTCATTACAACATGTCAGAACAACATGTTATGTCATTACATGTTCTTAACATGCCGTTATAACATGTTATAATGACACATTATAACATGTCATCATAATGTGTTAACGTGTTCAACATGTTATTAACATGTGGATGTTGCATGTCGTAGCTATGCCATGTTATACCCTGTCATTGTGTTGTTATAAGGACATGTTATAACCTGTCATTGTGTCGTTATAAGGACATGTTATAACCTGTCATTGTGTTGTTATAAGGACATGTTACAACCTGTCATTGTGTTGTTATAAGGACATGTTATAACCTGTCATTGTGTTATAAGGACATGTTACAACCTGTCGTTATGTTGTTATAAGGACATGTAATAACCTGTCATTGTGTTCTTATAAGGACATGTTACAACCTGTCATTATGTTGTTATAAGGACACGTTATAACCTGTCATTGTGTTGTTATAAGGACATGTTACAACCTGTCGTTATGTTATTATAAGGACATGTTATAACCTGTCATTGTGTTGTTATAAGGACATGTTATAACCTGTCATTGTGTTGTTATAAGGGCATGTTACAACCTGTTGTTATGTTGTTATAAGGACATGTTACAACCTGTTGTTATGTTGTTATAAGGACATGTTACAACCTGTCATTGTGTTGTTATAAGGACATGTTACAACCTGTCATTATGTTGTTATAAGGACATGTTACAACCCGTCATTGTGTTGTTATAAGGACATGTTATAACCTGTCATTGTGTTGTTATAAGGACATGTTACAACCTGTTGTTATGTTGTTATAAGGACATGTTACAACCTGTTGTTATGTTGTTATAAGGACATGTTACAACCTGTCATTGTGTTGTTATAAGGACATGTTACAACCTGTCATTATGTTATAAGGACATGTTACAAC
>NC_065513.1:45053463-45059954 GCF_006386435.1 Epinephelus moara
CATGTTACAACCTGTCATTATGTTGTTATAAGGACATGTTACAACCTGTCATTGTGTTGTTATAAGGACATGTTACAACCTGTTGTTATGTTGTTATAAGGACATGTTACAACCTGTCATTGTGTTGTTATAAGGACATGTTACAACCTGTCATTGTGTTGTTATAAGGACATGTTACAACCTGTCATTATGTTATAAGGACATGTTACAACTTATTTTAACCACGTCACTGAATCTTTTTAACGTTGTCCTGGTTGTCAAGAGAAACAGAGATAGTTTGGTTTTCACGGTGTCAGAAATCATTTTTGCAGATGACCTGTGTACAGGAAGTGATGCTGCGTCTCCATGGTAACACCTCTAGCTGGCCCGGCCCTCCAGCAGCAGCAGCCTCAGTAGCGTCCTGGCTGCAGCCAGCAGCGCTCCATGCAGCGCGTACTGCGCCACCAGCGCTCCGAAGCCGCGGTAGAACCCGGCTGTGCCCTCCTTGCGGCGGATGTGGTGGAGGCAGTCGGAGAAGCCATCGTACTGCGTGTTGACAGGTAGGACCAGCGGGCTGCCGCCATTCCCTGTGGCGACCACACCATCCGTGGCGTCGATGATGGTACGTGTGCCCTGCAGGCCAAGGCGGTGCAGCGCCGTCTCCAGAGGAAACAGCGCAATGTCGGCCACCAGAGACCCCGCCCACGCTGCTGCCAGCTCGGGGAAGTAGGCATCCAGTGGATTAGACGGCTCCACCCGCTGCTTCCTGCCCCTCTGGTGCAGCCACAGGGCCACCCGCTGAACAGAGGCAGCAATGGCGTACCGCAGGATGGCATGCAACGCGGCAGGAAGCAGCAGAGAGCTGAGAGGGAGCAGGCGGCGGCTGTGAGGCGCACCGACTCCCAACAACCGGGTCAAACCTTCACGAACACAATCCAGCAGCCCTGAGGACGAGTCATCACGGACGATCTCACTCTGTGGAGACACAAGAAGACGCTCAGCAGCTGAGATAACCCACGACTTCAGGTACAATCAAACTAGACGGCTGAGTGACTGATGTCCAATCAATAATCAATAGTTACCTGGACAGTCTCGATGAGGCTGGCGCAGTAAAATGGAAGAGCCACCACGGCTGTTAACCTGCAGGTGACAGACAGACACACAGACCGACACGTCAGCTGACGTCCAGAGAAAAGTCAGGAAGGTTCTGAATTAGTGCGTCTAAGTGAACTGACCCTTTGAGCAGGAGATGTCCCGCCAGCTGCTTCCAGCTCCACCTGTGAGGAAGCTCCCTGCACACACAAAACACTACAGTCATACTACTGACATACTACAGTCATAGTCTAGTCATAGTACAGTCATAGTCTAGCCATACTATAGTCATGCTACAGTCATAGTCTAGCCATACTATAGCCATGCTACAGTCATAGTCTAGCCATACTATAGTCATGCTACAGTCATGCCACAGTCATAGTCTAGCCATACTATAGTCATGCTACAGTCATGCTACAGTCATAGTCTAGCCATACTATAGTCACGCTACAGTCATAGTCTAGCCATACTATAGTCATGCTACAGTCATAGTCTAGCCATACTATAGTCACGCTACAGTCATAGTCTAGCCATACTATAGTCACGCTACAGTCATAGTCTAGCCATACTATAGTCACGCTACAGTCATAGTCTAGCCATACTATAGTCACGCTACAGTCATAGTCTAGCCATACTATAGTCACGCTACAGTCATAGTCTAGCCATACTATAGTCACGCTACAGTCATAGTCTAGCCATACTATAGTCACGCTACAGTCATAGTCTAGCCATACTATAGTCACGCTACAGTCATAGTCTAGCCATACTATAGTCACGCTACAGTCATAGTCTAGCCATACTATAGTCACGCTACAGTCATAGTCTAGCCATACTATAGTCACGCTACAGTCATAGTCTAGCCATACTATAGTCACGCTACAGTCATAGTCTAGCCATACTATAGTCACGCTACAGTCATAGTCTAGCCATACTATAGTCACGCTACAGTCATAGTCTAGCCATACTATAGTCACGCTACAGTCATAGTCTAGCCATACTATAGTCACGCTACAGTCATAGTCTAGCCATACTATAGTCACGCTACAGTCATAGTCTAGCCATACTATAGTCATGCTACAGTCATAGTCTAGCCATACTACAGTTATGCTACAGTCATACCACAGTCATGCCACAGTCATGCTACAATCACGTTACAGTCACACTACAGTCATGCTAAAGTCATGCCACAGTCATACTACAGTCATGCCACAGTCATACTACAGTCACACTACAGTCATGCCACAGTCACACTACAGTCACACTACAGTCATGCCACAGTCACACTACAGTCATACTACAGTCATGCCACAGTCATACTATAGCCATACTACAGTCTTTTTTATATACATATATATATATATATATTTACTTTATTAATCCCCGAGGGGAAATTCAATTTTTCACTCTGTTGTAAATTACACACTGGTCCGAACACACACAGGCACTAAGTAGACTTATACATGCACTAAGTGGAGAGATGTCAGAGTGGGCTGCCCATGACAGGCGCTCCGAGCGGTTGGGGGAATCGGTGCCTTGCTCAGGGGCACCTCGGCAGTGTCCAGAAGGTGAATAATTTGGTCCGGACGGGGACTTGAACAGGCGACCCTCCGGTTCCCAACCCAGGTCCCTATGGACTGAGCTACTGCAGCCGTCATGCCACAGTCATACTAGAATCATGCTACAGTCATGCTACAGTCATACTGTGATCTGTGGTTACCGTGGTAATGGTGTGAACTCGCTGATGATGCCCTCTGCTCCAAGGGTGATGCCGTGAACGATGAAGGTGCTGCCCATCCCCTTCCACAGAGCCTTCGGACCCTGAATACAACAACAAGAGATTATTGATCTGTGATCAGATTCTGGCTAGTTTGATACATAATTTAAATATTTTATTATAGATCCTTTCAGGGCCGACGTCACCATGACGTCATGATGACATGATGTGATCACCTGGAGGTGCAGCTGCCTCTCCCCCACAGGGCTGTAGGCTCCATAGGAGTGTTAAAATGTGTTTGTCTTATTGTGTTATTGGGAGCCAGAATAGAAGGAGTCATGGCTCAAAACCAGCCGCCACTGCCCGTCAACAAAAACAAAGACAACTATGGTTAAATGTGATAAGACCAAAGGACTGGACGGAGGCCATCATCAAAAATGCTCACATGTGCAGCGCACACTTCATATCAGGTTAGGGAAAAAGTATTTCCTGTTGTAGGGATGAATAAGGTTATGTGTATTAAGGGTTATCATGTCCACCTCATCAGAAACTGGGGAGGGATTAAGAGGAATATTGGATTTCTCTGGAACGCTAACTTTTTAGCACATTAGCTAACGTTAGCTTCCATAGCAAAACAAACAAGTGTGGTCCTCCTTTGTAAGATTGGCTTCCTGTGACATCATCCATCCACTGAGTGAGAGCATACGGGTCGGCCAGTCTGGTCCCGTTGGTCAGTGTTTACTTATTCAAGTAACACTGGCGGTCCCGGAGAGTGAGTGACCTGACATGGTGCGTTGGTAAATTCAGTCTGACGCTCTACACTAAAATGAGAGCCCTGTTGGTGGAAGAAACGGAGCGTTATATTTCTACATGAATGAACCAACGGTTAAGTTAATCACACATTCACTCCGCTCGGCGCTCTGCTGCTCCGTCTCCACAGACAGAGTGTCCAGAGTGCGCTCTGCCACTCTGAGAGTGCGCTGCTCTGGATAACCCAACGCTACATTCAGACAGCGCTCCCAATTTATCAACGCTCCAGTTTGTGTCAGAGTGCGCTCCCACACTCAGAATGAGTGTTTCTGAACGCACCACTCACATCATCTTCCTCCATCGTCTAAAACAAGACAACACAACTTGTTAGCTAGCGCTAGCTAACGTCTGTGGAGAACTGTTTTGCCTCCAGCTAAGCCCTGCCCACCAAAAAAATCATCCTGGTTACTGACAGTAAAAGGGTCTATTCTTTAAACATTCTTACTCATTTTATAATTTGTATTATGTTTTTGGGTTGTAGCATTATTTTGAAAGTAAAATCTCAAGAACGTTCTGAGGGAGAGTCTTTAAACGTGACACAAACGTCCACTTGGACTCAACGATAAACTGATAAGAGTTTGGTGGTTGAAGGTCAAAGGTCCATAACTGAAGAATTCATTCACTAATTCTGACCAAACTTGACACAAATGTCTACCAGGATAAAATAATGAAGGTCAAAAGGTCAAAGGTCAGCTTGACTGTGACATCATCATGTTTTAACATCATATCTCAGGAACAGAAGGGGAGACATTTGGTCAGATACTGAATTGGTGACTCTGGACACTGGACTGGTGGGCGGAGTCACACAGCAGCTGGGTGCTGATTCCAGTTCCTGGTTGTTTTGTTATGTAAAAATTATGTATACTCTGACTCAGGTGTGAATGTCCCTCGGAGTCTTAGTAACATGTGTCTCTGTGGTGAAATCATGACTGTATGTATCAGACTGTTGTCTCACCTGAGCCTTGGTGATGGTGTACATTACAGCGACAGCGCTGAATGGGGTCAGGTGGTAACAGCGGGCGTGGTAGTTCACCTAGGACAAACAGCCAATCAGAGAGCAAAGAACTTGAGATGAAACATTGATTATTATGATGAATCTGTACCAACTGAATGACGTGTAAATATAATGTTTAATATGTAAATGATCATTCTCCATCACGGCTGCAGGACCACGAAGGGTTAAACAGGCAACAGGACAGACTGATGACTCGCTAACTGATTGGTTACTGATCAGAAACTGAGTTGATACCTGACACTGTCTGCGGAAGACGATACAGGGGTGAGCCAGGACGTTCTCTGTGAAGAGGCTGCAGGCAGACAGACAGACAGACAGACAGACAGACAGGTTTATTAACAGTCGTTTATTTAGAAAATCATTGCTGTTGAATTTCTTCCCTGAGTGCTGCCTGTCAGGCTCAGCAGACATTAGTCTGGGACTGACTGACACCTCTGTCCTTCATCAGCTGCTGTCAGATAATTATTATTTTAATATTTATTATAATTTAATTCAAACCTCACGAGTCCGATTCCAAATCCTGCAAATCGATTGAGCTGTTCTGAAACACAAAAACACATCAGCATTAATAACAGATCAATAACAGATCAAGTCAGTTACCCGCATTAGCTAGAACATGTACTTCATATCATGCTAATGCTACAATTAGCCTCCTGCATAGAGTTCTGTCGTTAGCATCAAAGCTAACCACCAGTCTGATTTACGTTGTTTATATTCTGTCGTTAGCATCAAAGCTAACCACCAGACTGATTTACACTCTTAATATTCTGTCGTTAGCATCAAAGCTAACCACCAGTCTGATTTACGTTGTTTATATTCTGTCGTTAGCATCAAAGCTAACCACCAGTTGACATGTTAGCCTGCTAATTAACGTTAGCTCATTAGCAGTTAGCCGTGAAGCCGTTAGCCTGTTCTATTCGCTTTGTATTGTAGCATTAGCCTGCTGCTAATCATCCTCCGTCCCTTCAAACCGACCCACCAGCAGGCGGTACGCCCGGTTGCGGAGCATCCCAGCCGGCTCCGGGACCTCCGGCACCTCCGGGCTCTCCGAGCGGTTCGTCATACTGAGGTGTGCGCTCTCCGTGGTGCAGGTTGCGGCTGCCAGGGATGTCCGGCGGCGTGGTGACCCAGTGGTGGTGCTGCAGCTCCGCGGGGCCTCCGGCGCTCCTGACCGGGTAGCTCGCTCCGTATAGCGGGTCGTCGCGGCTGCGGTAGCCGAGCCCGTCGAAGCTGTCCGGCCGCCTGGAGGCCATGAGAGGGTCGGTACGGGGCGAACTGCGGGAGGACGGTGAGCGAGACCTGGCTAAATGATGTCACAGGGTATCAACATGAACACACCCACGTCCCGGGAAAATAACGGCAGGAGGAATATTCGTCCCTGATTGATTTGACCCGCAGCAAAACAACATCCACCTGCTACCCGGAAGTTCTACTTCTTTACTTCCGGGAGACTGGCGGTGTTCCGGCTAGTCTCCCCCCCCCACACACAATGTTTTATTTGCAAATATGAGGTTTAACAAACACATGTCAGAAAATCATTGAACACTGAACAGACCAGGGGTACTAGAGTTCATTGCTAGACCTTTCAAAACTCAAATTAAATGCACAGTCTTTAACAGGTTGAGTCTTTTCAGCTTTGTTGTTGTTAACACATTCAAGTGCGGTGCCGTACTGCTGGAGTTCAACAATGAAACCATAGACATATATACGTAGACGCCGCATCGAGTGGGTTTGCCCGCTGCTGCGATACGTCAACGTCGCCGCCATATTGGTTGTGGCAAGGCTGTGCTGTAAACTAATACAAGTGAAAGGACTTAATTTCATAAAGCGCCTTTCTACAAAGAAATTTATGTTAATGTCTCTCGTTTATTCATTCACACA
>NC_065513.1:45061726-45070645 GCF_006386435.1 Epinephelus moara
AGGTAGGTTACCTTTTCTTTAATTGGAATCCCATGATAGCTTGACAAATTACAACTTTTAATTGGAAATAAGACAGATTTATCCAAGTTCATCTTTAAACCAGAAACATCAGATAATGCATTTATACAAGCCACAGCTTCTAAAATTTGATTCTGGTCTCTAAGAAAAATTGCAGTATCGTCTGCCAGTTGACATAATTTGAAGTTCTTGTCTACTGCATTCATACACATGAAGGGTGATTTTTTTATATGAGTGGCCATTGTTTGGGTTACTAATATAAACAAAAAAGGAGATACTGGACAGCCCTGTCTAACACCACGATGAATGTCAAATCGACTTGATGTGCCACATTTCAGTTTTACAGAGCTGGAAGAGTTCTTATATAGAGTTTGAATTGCATTACAGAAATATTCTCCAAAACCAAAAAAAGAGATGGTTTTAAAAATAAACTTGTGTTCAATTGTGTCAAAGGCTTTGTAGAAATCAATAAATAAGATAAAACTTTCATCTGGTATTAAATCACGATAATCTATCATATCCAGTATCAGTCAAATGTTATTCCTAATATGTCTTTTTTGAATAAAACCAGATTGCTCTATATCTATTATTAAATCTGTACGCCCCGTCCCTTGGCCAACATTAAAAAAGTCCCTCCTCGGTCCTTAAAAATAATTTGACACGTCTCCCCCTCATAAGTAATGAACAGTCCCTTAAAACAGAGGAACAGGTGAACCTTCAGGTGAACACCTGTCTTCAACAATTAAATAAATTAAAACATCTGTGGTGTTTTTTTAATGATCTCTACTCTCTGAGGTGAGTTTGTGTCGTACAGACGAGATGACAAGTTTCTTCATAAACTTTATTTTCAGTGATTCCAGCATTTTACATCTTCAGACAAACAGTTTCCTTCACACATCACGATTCACACCGAGAGGAGCCGCAGCCCCGAGTAAAGTCTGACAGGACGGCCAAACATACAGACACAAGTACGTTCAGAATAAAATCCAGTAACTGCAATCTGTCCCCGCAACCTGACTGGTCCAGAAAGTAAACTGCGCCCACCTCTCAGTGTGAATTAAAACAAAAATCACAATAAATGACAATGACACGTACGGAGGTCCATGTCAGCCAGAAACAAACGATCATCACAGTTAGGGAGCGGTCACAAGTTTGACCTCTATTTTTGGTCTTTCCCAACGAATCATCATTTGTCTCCGGTGGACACTGTCCTCCGACAACAACACGTTTCTCCTTAGGTGAAGACACAACCGTTTTCAAGTTGTTTTAAAGTGAAACCAGCAGAGTGTCGACACTGGCCTCCAGTCAGTAGGATATCAGGACGTTTGTCAGCCACAGTAAGGCAACAGGTGGTGCGTTTAAGGCCCACAGAAAACCTGGAAAAATGGCTCTTTAAAAAAAAGGATCATTTCATTCATGAACTTTAAACTGGATTCAACAAGTTAAAAAGAAAACTGTGAGAGAATTTATTTTGTATTCAAAATCAAAAATCTCAACAACAAATTTATTGTGAAATTTTTGAAAATCATTTTCTGTACCTAACTTTTTAAAAATGTGATTCTGTAAATATAAACTGATCAACTCAACGAGCCGCTCGAGGTTTACTGGAGATTTTTTTTTTCATTTTAACTGCAACAAAAATCAAACAGAGTTAGTTTCATAATAATGTGATTTAAATAAAAAAATCTAAATTAAAACTTCTGTAAAGCATCTAGTTGCTAATAAATTCTACTCTAAATAAACGTTTAAACACTGTTTAAAGAGACGTGGCTCGTCTAACGAGCTGCCAACTACAGAGTAAATGATAGGGAGACACATTTGTGTCAATATTGTTTGTGTGATCAAAGATCCATGCGTTTATGTGAAGCAAAAACAAGATTTGTAAAACTTACCAAACTATTTCACAAATAAAAAACAGAATCTCAAAAAAACAAAACTGTGAATACATTTAATCAATTCACAAATGAATGAAAATCATTAGTGAATATTTTTAACGACGTTAACACAGACTTCTGTGAATCCAGTTTTTATTTGTGAATCAATTTCTGCACACTGAGTTTTTTGGGGGAAATTTATTTGTGTATTTGCAGATGTGAAAATATTTGGGGGGGGTTTAGAAATCTTTTTTTGGCATTTGCTAAAGTTGTTTTACATTTACAGATTACACATTGACACACGGCACATCAATCTGCTGACAGAAATAATACTGACATGAATCTGTCTCCATACAGTGTACACGGAAGCTACGTATGCTAACACTTTGGCTAATAGCAGCTAGCGCTAACCTTCCAGTTGTCATGGCATTAAAAAGGAAATAAAAGAAAGTGATTTGGCCAATCAGAACCTTCTGAGGTGATCTGAGCTGTGATTGGTCGGCAGCAGGAGTTCACAGAAAAAAAAGAAAAAAAAAACAATTTTCATAATTATGACAAAAACAGAAACGAAAAACAAGTGTTTGTCGTTTTCTGCTAAAACGAGGATTTACTTGGCTAACTACAAACGTTAGTGTGCATGTTAACCTACAACAGGGTGTTACCATGGTTATCGAGTAACATTTGTAATTTAGTGTCTGTGCTAACTCAATTTTTGTTAGCGTTTTATTGATTGTGATCAGCAATAAATCAAACCTCCCGATCAGATGCTAACTGCTGCACTCCCTAATGGCAGTGCTCTGTGATGTCGACAACCACCGCCTTTCGCCAGCTGAACAGGAAGTAGCCCATGCCAGCGCCGGCTGCCACAGCAATGCAGAGGTAAGCGTTGTAGGTCATGAAGACGAGCATCAGGAAGTAGCTGACGACCACCTGAACGATGTGCAACAGGGTCTGCAGGAAGTGGCCGGGGCTTAGCATCCGCTGCCTGACAGGACGAGATGAGGGGTTTGCTTTACTGTTAGCATTAGCACTAGAGAATTTAATTAGAGATGTGTAGCATTAGCACCATTAGCAACTGCTATCAGTGTTAGCATTAGCATCACTGTTCTACATAAAGAATTTTTATACAGAGGTGTAGCATTAGCACCATTAGCCAGTGCCAGTATGGATGTACTGCAGTACATTTAAATATTAGCATTAAAGCTATCAACACAAACACAGTGCAGTATTACATTAAACTAACTTGCTAGCTAGGTTCAGCATTCGTAGCAGTGTTTGCGTTAGTTTTCTTGTTTGCCAGTGTTAGCAACATATTTACTGTTACAAACAGTTAGCTCTGTCACTTCCAGTGTTAATACCAAACCTTCATATTTCTCCATCTTAAAACACGACGTAGCTCTACACCACCGGTATCTTCAACCTATCATTTTTACGTTAGCAGTGTTGTTGTTAGCACCAGTGCTAATGAGGAAAATTAAATGCACTGAGCAGAGTTAGCATTACTGTTAACTGTTCTTCAATGGTGTTTTCAATCTTGAGTTAAAATTAATATTAGCGTTAGCTTAGCATTAGCCTCAGGGTAAGAATGTTTCACCAGGTCGCCACACACTTTCAGTGTGAACTTAAAGAGAAACGTTCCACTGACGTCACAGTGATCATCATCAGTGAGACGCTCCAATCAGAATCCTCTGATGCTCAATTATGCATCATCAGAATTAATCAATTATCAGTTTGATCTGATCAGAGCATCTCAAACAGAGCAGGGAAAGAACCAGAACCAGGACCAGGACCAGGTCCAAGACCAGAACCAGAACCAGGACCAAGACCAAGACCAAGACCAAGACCTGAACCTGAACCAGGACCAGGACCAGGACCAGGACCAGGACCACAACCAAGACCAGGACCAGAACTCTACTGTTACCTGGGAGAGAGTCCTGTGAGGCGGGACTTTAGTCGAACAGGAAGCTCCGCCCCCTCAGTCATTGAGCTGACAGTAAACACAACATTTACATGACTGATGATCACATGACAGTGATGTCACTATCATGTCATCACTTCCTGTTGTGAATGCATTGTTTTAAGCTTTAGCGTTAGCCACCTACCCGACTGTCTTGTGCGTCTCCATCAGCACCGTCCCATCAGCCCCTGGGAGTGGCATGGAGTTGTAGCGGACATTGACCTGACTGCGACGCAGCAACGCCTCACGACCTATCTTCAACCCCTCGTACAGGACGGCCAATAGGAAGACTCCGATACACGCCCCGACCATCTCTGATTGGACGAGAGGAGGACAGGGGAGGGGTTAATGTTGACAAACAGAGAGCTGGTGTGAAATGTAAATAAAAATATAGAAATACAAATACAGAAAGTATAAAAATATAAATAGAAAAGACATAAATATAAAAAGTATGAAAAAAAGTAAATATTTAATTGAAATAAAATCTGAATATAAAAAGTAAGAAAAAAAGTAAATATTTAATTGAAATAAAATCTGAATATAAAAAGAATGAAAATCTACATATTCAATAGAAAAAAAATCTTAAGATAAAAAGTATAAAAATGCATATATTTAATATAAAATATAAAAA
Source organism: Epinephelus moara (assembly GCF_006386435.1). Lineage (NCBI taxonomy): Eukaryota > Metazoa > Chordata > Actinopteri > Perciformes > Serranidae > Epinephelus > Epinephelus moara. Next base: position 45,066,207 of record NC_065513.1, read on the forward strand.
TTAAAACATAAATATTCAATAGAAATAAAACCAAAATTAACAAAAAAAATCTATAATGTAAATATTCAACTGAAATAAAATCTGAATATAAAAAGTATAAAAAAAGTTTATATTCAGTAGGAAAAAAAACTAAATACAGAAAATATAATAATTTTAATATTTAATATAAAAAATATAAAAAAATATAAAAAATGTAAATACTAAATTGAAAAACAATCTTAATATAAAAAGTATGAAAATCTATATATTCAATAGAAAAAAATGCATATAAAAATATAAAAATGTAAATATTCAATAGAAGAAAAATCTTAATCGAGAAAGTGTTACGACGGTCCAGAAGCACATTTAGATTAGTTCAGTTAAGCTCAGTTTGAGTAATAATAAGGAATAGGAAATAACCTTGCCCCCGCCCAGCTAGGTTTCTCTTTTTTCTCACTTTGATTTAGTTTATTATTTTCATGCCAAAATATATTTGTATGTATATTCGTCTGTAACACATGTTGCGTGTCTAAATAGTGATGCCGTAGTTCTGTCTGCACTTGTGTAGTTGCAGCCTTTTCTTTGATCTGCGCGCGAGCTCTTGGATGTGTGTATGCCTGCGTGAGTGTCAGGACACGTTGGAGTGAGTGAGAGAGTGGAGCCGTGTCTGTGGGTGAAAGCCGGTGTTGCCGTCCGTTGGTCGTTGAAGAGTTGAAGAAGACGTGAAGAGGATTTTCGGGACTGTTCCTGCCTGGTTTGCAGATCAACGCCGGCTGAGAGTCGCTAGCTAGCTAGAGCTAAGCTAGCTAGCCTTTGTCGCACCACGTTACCGTGGACTACAAACTCTGTAGCCGGCTCCTTCGACGGACAGTCACATCCCTGTGTCCCTCCCCCAGTTATTTAGTAGAGTGTCCACCTTTCCAAATTACATATAATATTATACATAGAGGTATGCCGGTGGCTTTACATCGCCATTTCTAATTAGTCTGTAGGTTTAGCAGTCATAATATTCAGTTTAGTGAGTCAAAGTAAGTATACAGTCCTTTCAGTTTAATTTAATTTCGTTATTGTAGCGTGAGCTGTAACAGAAAGAATAAAAATGTGAATATTCAATAAAAATCTAAATAGAAAAAGTATAGAAATGTTCATATTTAATAGAAAAACATAAAAATTAAAACGTAAATTTTCAATTGAAATAAAATCATATAAAAAATGTATATATTCAGTAGAAAAAAAATGTAAATGTAAAATGTAAATAAACAATGGAGAAAAAAATTAATAAATATATCAGTACCTCCAGGTGAGTTGATGAGCAGGCCGGTGAACAGCAGCTCCACGTTCTTGTAGCCAAAGTAGAAGGTCATCGCCTTGGCAACAACAACCAGGACATTAGCATGTTAGCGCCACACAATATGTGGACGTCACACTAGCATGCTAACATCATGATGCTATTGTTTCTTACCATCCCCCCGTGTCCTCCATGGCCCCCATCGTGCCCTCCTCCTCCGCCTCCTCCTCCGTGGTCATGTCCTCCTGTGGTGGGCGGGGCCGTGGTGGGATGATGGTGGTGGGAGTGGTCCATGGCGCTGTGGTCCATGCTGCAGAGGATCTAAACAACACACAAGATATATCAGGTTTTGGAACTACAGTTCCCATGATGCTTTGGGGGGTAGGCAGGGGAAGTGCTGCAGGGTAGTTAAGGCGTAATTCTGGCGAGATCCTACGTTTGCACCACAAGGTCCTGACGTGATGATGATGATGATGATGATGATAATGGTGGTGGTGACGTGACGGTGACAGGCGCTCTGCTGTGTTCTAATTATTCTGGTTTTTAATTTGGGATCTATTTAAACAGGAAGAAGCAAACAGCCGTCTCCTTCATAAAGGCTTAAAGTGACGCATCATTGAGGGGGCGGGGCCTCTTTGAGTGACAGGCTTTCTGCTGACAGTGTCCCCGTCAGCCCCGCCCTCTCACCCAAAAATGGTCACGTCTGGCTCCAAAAATCGTCCGTCATCTATATGGTGATTAATTTGTAGGATTTAACTCCTCCTCTCAGGAGATCTGTTAAAAACTGTTTTTATCAGCTGACACTTTAGCGCCCGCCAGTCTCTGCTCTGATCCACCGCCACACACATACACACACACACACTGTCTTCATCAGACAGGTGTTCACCTGTCACCCAGGTTTGGCTCCTCCCCCTCCTCCTCCTCCCCATCACTCAGTGACATGTGAACACATGAACACACCGTCTTACCTCAGAGACGCTTCTTCACTCAAGGTGCTGCTGACTCCACCAGAGACACAGACCGACTGAACACTGAGGACAAGGACAACAACTGTAACCACGGTTACCATGGTAACAGCCTGACATCACTGAGCAGACGCCCTGCTCTAATCTGATTGGCTCCAGGGCCCCGAGGCTACAGGGCCAGAACGAGCCAATGGGAGCGCTCTGAGGTGATTAGATCAGAGCCACATTAACGTTAACAGGAAGGTCAGTGGTCGCTGTCGGCAACACTGACTTCCTGTTTTGTGCTGGGACGAGTCAGCATCAGTATAAGAGTCTCTCGCCCTCTGCTCTGCAGTGACCAATCAGGGCGCACTTTACATCCATGTGTGTCCAGACAGGGACGCTTTATACGCAACATCCGACCAATCAGCACGGTCTCACTTCACCCCTCCTCGCTCCTCAGATATAACCTCAGAACATGACGATGTCATGGTGACGCTGACCTTTGACCTTCTGACCTACATTATTTTATCCTGTTAGACATTTGTGTCACATTTGGTCAGAATAAACACATCAACTCTTCAGTTATAGTCGAAAACATGTTTACTTACTGAGGTCACACTGACATCTGACCTTTGACCCCTGTCTGTGTTCCCACAGGCTGTTTTTAACATGTGGTGTTGATGAGAATGACACAATGGACCACCTGATGTGTGCGGTGGCGGCTGTGTGGCAACATGAGGGGTCCACGTGTCACACAGAGGCTGTGACAGCGTGGAGGAGAGTCATGTGATCAGACTGACCTGTGGACCTGCAGGAGGCCACGAGCCTCAGGTTGGGAAACACTGTGATAAACCAGATAACAGTGTGACCTCTGAACAACTCACAGCCTCAGAGGGCGCCACACTGACTTCCTGTTGTCTTCATGTGTCCTGTCCAACCCATGTCCCACGCATGTCCCTGCATGTTCCACGCATGTCCCACACATGTCCCAGCATGTTCCACGCTTGTCCCACATGTGTCCCACACATGTCCCACACATGTCCCAGCATGTTCCACGCATGTCCCACACGTGTCCCACGCATGTCCCACACATGTCCCACGCATGTCCCACGCATGTCCCACACGTGTCCCACAAATGTCCCACACGTGTCCCAGCATGTTCCACGCATGTCCCACACGTGTCCCACACATGTCCCACGCATGTCCCACACATGTCCCAGCATGTTCCACGCGTGTCCCACATGTGTCCCACACATGTCCCACACATGTCCCAGCATGTTCCACGCATGTCCCACACGTGTCCCACGCATGTCCCACACATGTCCCAGCATGTCCCACACGTGTCCCACAAATGTCCCACACGTGTCCCACAAATGTCCCACACGTGTCCCACACATGTCCCAGCATGTTCCACGCATGTCCCACACGTGTCCCACACATGTCCCAGCATGTTCCACGCATGTCCCAGCATGTTCCACGCATGTCCCAGCTTGTCCCACACGTGTCCCATGCATGTCCCACACATGTCCCACAAATGTCCCACACATGTCCCACGCATGTCCCACACGTGTTCCACGCATGTCCCACATGTGTCCCACGCATGTCCCACACATGTCCCACGCATGTTCCACACATGTTCCACGCATGTCCCAGCATGTCCCAGCATGTCCCACGCATGTCCCACACGTGTTCCATGCATGTCCCACACATGTCCCATGCATGTCCCAGCATGTCCCACACATGTTTCTCTTTATAAATCACAATCAACTTGAAATGTGGCGCTGGTGAGCGAGGGTCTGGCCCCGCCCACATGTGCCTAGAAGTGTCCAGTGAAGCAGAGCACGGCTGACAGGAAGCAAAGGAACAAACCAACTTGACACAGCGAAGCTGAAGTTGTTGTAGAGATGTTTGTTGGACTCAGTGTAATCTCTCAAGAAGAGATTCTGCAATTTACATTGTAGAGGAAGAAGTTACGTATGGATTTCCAGATTGGACTCAGTGTGACGTTACTGAGGCTCAGACTGTGTCACAAGTCAAGAAGAACAGGTGTCACATATGAAGGTGTCTCTGTGTCTCTGTGTGTCTGTGTCTCTGTGTCTCTGTGTGTCTGTGTCTCTGTGTCTGTGTCTCTGTGTGTCTCTGTGTGTCTGTGTCTGTGTCTCTGTGTCTGTGTGTGTCTCTGTCTGTGTCTGTGTCTGTGTCTCTGTGTGTCTGTGTCTCTGTGT
>NC_065513.1:45071048-45073060 GCF_006386435.1 Epinephelus moara
TCTGTGTCTCTCTGTCTCTGTGTGTCTCTGTCTCTGTGTGTCTCTGTCTCTGTGTGTCTCTGTCTGTCTCTGTATGAAGGCTCCTATTGTGTCTCACACCTGCTGGTAAAACAAACCTGTGTTTTTATTGGACATGTTGTCTCACACTGTCTTCATTGTTGTCATCCTCAGTCTCAGTTCACAACATGATGCCAACTCTCACACCTGACCGGACCTGTTTCTGCTGCCGGGCTCGTGCACGTGGCACTTTAGCTCCTCAGCCGCCATGCCAACGCACGAGCATCCGGTCACTGTAAAATTCCTTCCGAACCAGATCCCATTTAAAATCCTCCCAGTTTGTCCCAGTGCAGCTCGCGGAGACGGCGGCGGAAATTAATGTCGGTCAGGTCACACCAGGTGAGGGTTTGTGGGAATGGGGCCTCGACGGGTGAACTCAGGACGAGCCGAATTCACTACAGGACCCGCCTCGTCCTGAAACTGCCACAGGTTCGAACCTCGCAGGCGCGTGTTCTTTGTTACGCGCTTTAAAGTCTTAAACTGTGACACTTCTCTAAGGAGTTTCGTACGGTGGCAAACAGTGTGCTAGTGTGTATCAGCAGAGGTCACACACACACACACACACACATATTAATAAACAGAAACAGATCGCGAGCTCACCTGGAAGTCTTCCGGTTATTCTTCTACTTCTTCTTCTCCGTTTCGGCTTCGAAACACGAAACTTAAAACCCGCGAAAAAATAAAACAACAGAAATCCAGAAGGAAGAAGGTCCGTCCACCGTCCGACTCTCAGCTCTGACACCACTTCCGTGTCCCTGCGTCATGACGTCTTTACGCTGCATACAGGGGCTGGGCTAAAAGGCGGGTAAAATTCAATTTGGACCAATCGGAAGGCGAGTTCTGCGGTGAGAGGCGGGGCTTTGCTGGAGCCACGTAAGCGGTATCTGTGATGTTACTGAGCAGAGAGCATGTGATCTATGGACTACAATGATCTATGGACTACAATGATCTGTGGACTACAATAATCTGTGGACTACAATGATCTATGGACTACAATGATCTGTGGACTACAATGATCTATGGACTACAATAATCTGTGGACTACAATGATCTATGGACTACAATGATCTGTGGACTACAATGATCTGTGGACTAAAATAATAATATAATAATATAATTACTGGATTGAAGGTGTGATAACTTCAGTGTATCTACTTACAATGAACTTAATGTAATAATCACATGATGTCATCAGTGCCACTGGCTGTACGTGGTGACATCATCAAGATGCACTTAAACACGCTGCACATTTTACAAACATACTTTCATCCATCTTTAAATAAATCTACAATCAGCATTTAGCAGGGTCCAAACAGGCTGTTAGCATTTATTCACATTTGATAAAAATCAATAAAATGTTGGAAAATATCCCAAAAAAAGTTCATAAAATATCAGAAAAATATCATCAAAAGTCCAAAAAATGTTGATAGAATGTCCAAAAAAAATTTAATAAAATGTTTAAAAATACATTATTCACGTTAAAAAATTATTTAATAAAATGTCTGGAAAAATATTAAAATGTCGACATTTTTGGAAAAAAAAATTAAATTAAATAATATAAATATATATATATATATATATATACACACATATATGTAATATATATATATATATATATATAATATATAGGGTTCGAACCTCGCAGGCGTGTGTTCTTTGTTACGCGCTATAAAGTCTTAAACTGTGACACTTCTCTAAGGAGTTTCGTACGGTGGCAAACAGTGTGCTAGTGTGTATCAGCAGAGGTCACACACACACACACACACTTAAAAAATAATTTAATTAAATGTCTGGAAAAATATTTAAATGTCCACCAAAAATGGAGGACCCCCCTATAATACACCGGGCACCTTCTCTTCTTCTCTTCTTCTCTCCTTCTCTCTCTCTCTCTCGTATTCTATTACTGCATCTTGCTAACTCGGCCATTCTGGATGTCACTAACTCGGCTTCTTCTC
>NC_065513.1:45073195-45077492 GCF_006386435.1 Epinephelus moara
CTTCTGTACGACATCTATTGCACGTCTGTCCGTCCTGGAAGAGGGATCCCTCCTCAGTTGCTCTTCCTGAGGTTTCTACCGTTTTTTTTCCCCGTTAAAGGGTTTTTTTTTTGGGGAGTTTTTGTGATTTGTGATATTGGGCTTTATAAATAAAATTGATTGATTGATTGAAAAATGTTTTGATTAAATTTAAGACTAAATGTTGATGAAATGTTTGGAAAATATTATTACAATGTTGAATCAATTTTTAAAAATGGCTGTATGCTGTTGACGTGTAAATGGACTCTCAGAAACATTTGATGGGGTTTTATGTAACTGTAAAAATGTTTGACGACATGTGTGATGAATTGTTATTTGGCTTTGATCTGAATTCAAACACGAACAGAGCTACTGTGAGAAAAGTGTCAGCGTCACCCTGGAAAATCATCCACGTCACATCGGCCTCTCTCCAGAGCAGAGAACGGGCCCCTGGGAGCGACCGCCTCCTCCGCCACAGAGAGAGAGAGCAGAGAGAGTTAAAACAAATTCCTGGAAAGGATCAATAAAGTTGATTTGATCTGATCTGAAACCCACCCAGCTTCACAGAGCAGCGTCACACAGCTTCAGCCAATCGACATTAAGTTTGATATTTTCAGTTTATTTTTTTTCATCATCATCACTTCACAAACATCAACAGGAAGTCATCAGAACAACAAGAGACAGGAAGTCACATGGTCACACACAGGAAACAACCAAAAAACTCATTACAATGTACAGAGTTTCACAATAAAAGCCTTTCCTCTTTCTCTAGCTAATCAGGTTAGAGAGAGACAAGTCGTTACTCCTGATTGGAGGAGAGTTCAGAGGAAACAACCAATCAGCCATCAGAACTGATTTCATAGGTTAATTCGGAACTTTATCCGACGCCTGATTGGCTGATTTCCTCGGCAGTGAAAGGAGACTTTTATTTTGTTAGATCCAAGAAAAATTTAAAGAAATTAATTCTGATATATATAAATACTTCGTAAACATCAACACAGTAACAACATTTATCATCAATGCAGTCGTCTTTGCTCGGAGCAGGAAAACAGTAAGATACTCGCACCTTCAAAATAAATCGTCATTCTGGGAGAATTTTAGTTGACGTCACAGAAACTTAAAAGGGTTTGGCTGTGATTGAAGCTAACGATGCTAATGTTGCTAACATGCACGTCTCTTCGGTTTGCCCCGCCCCCCTTCAGTCGAGTGGCCCCTCCCCTCAGCCAGCCACGCGGTAATTAGCATGAAATTCAGGCTGGATGTCACAGACGCGTCGAAGCAGCTCGCCCAGCACCGCCTCCCGGTTACCTCGGTAACTGGCCTGGATACGACCCATCCGCTCCGCTGTGTCACGGTCAACCTCAACCGCACTGTTGCCATGGGAACCGAGGGCCTGTGGGGGGAGGGGGACGTGATTAAAAAACTCTGACGTGATGTTAATGAAACAAAACAACATGAAATCTGTTAACGTCAAAATAATTCAACATTTACCTTTACTTTGAAATTTAAAAATTAAATCTCACTAATTTATGAAGTTTATTAGAATACGAAAATAAAGAAAATACTTAAGCAAAATATTAAATATTCAAACGGCAGTAAAACATCAACATGTGAGAATATGACAAATACTTTAAAATATAAAATAAAAACATCAAGGAAAATGTAACAGCTCTTATTTTGAAATATTTTATTAGAAATTTACATTTCGAATACACTCAAGACAGAAAAAGTACAAGTGGTGTGCCGTAGTGTGTCGCAGTGTGAAGTAGTGTGTAGCAGTGTGTAGTAGTGTGTCGCAGTGTGTAGTAGTATGTAGCAGTGTGTAGTGTACGTACAGCAGCCTCTTTGGTCTTGAACTCTTTCTCTCTCTGCAGTCGATACTGTTCAATCTCAGCCTGAGCTTCTTCTTTAGCCTGTTTCAGACGTCTGTTCTTACCTGCAGAGACACAACAAAGACATCAGACACACAGCAGAGACATTAGAGAGACATCAGACACACAGCAGAGACATCAGACACACAGCAGAGACACAGCAGAGACATTAGACACACAGCAGAGACATTAGAGAGACATCAGACACACAGCAGAGACATCATCCGGTCGGCCGGAAAACGCGTAAATACTCGGAAAAATTGCGGGACTTCTGAAAAATTTCAAGCACCCGCCAATAATGCGGACTGCGTTAATTATTGCTATCGCAATTTTCTGGAGGAACAGTATAATGTCATTAAAATATAATTCTACAAAATAAAAAAACTTGATCATTTTTTGACGACACATTTCATGTTATCTGTTACATACAAATACTGAAATGATGTCATCAGTATGTTTTACTGTCTAAGATTGAACTGTGTCGCTATGGTGACGGAGATCATACATTTTATCAAATAAAAAAAATTATACATATTCACTGTTATTTAATTCATGTATTTAATGTTATTCCATTTTATATTTGATGGAAAAAATCTGATATTCACCATTTCTGAGGTGTTTTCAATCACTGTGATGTTAAATATATAGAATTAATAACACTGCTGATATGTTTGTTTTAATAAATACCATCATGTGACTTCTCAGCTGTTTGGTAGTCCAATATTTAAAAAACTCTGAAGTTTGTTAGGGAAAAAAAATGTATTATTGTCCCGAGGAAATAAAGAAAAATAAAAAAAGACTCGGTGCCTTTTTTTTCCTTGTATGGACATTAAAGAGTTAATACGACACAGTCTCTGACTTTTGTTTAATATCCAAATGTTAGTGCACGTTTCTGATCTGTTGTGAACGTCGTTAGCATTGTTAGCTTGTTCACTATATTCTGTGAATGCTGGATATTTGTATCAAACGGATGAATCTGATTGGACTGGCACAACCCTGAGTCTGTCCTGTCAGGAAGGAGGTTGTCAGTTCACCATGAAAAAAAGCTCTAATGTGTCGATATTAAAGACAAATGTTCGACAGCTGTAGGACGTCGGTCCATCAGTCCGTCAGTTTGTCTGCCCGTCGGCCCCTGATGTTACTTGACCAAATACAAACTGTGGGTGACATTCAGTCCAGGTGCTTTGTGGCAAATAGCAGACACACAATATTCTCCTTCTGTGTACACCGAGCTCACGTGTGTGCACTTGTGCACGAGAGCAGTGAAAGCATGTGAACGCACATGAAGGCGGTGCCCATGTCTCACGGTTTTGCACAAGCGTACACATGAGTGCGGTGTACAGAGAGGCAGCTAGAAAAAAAACGTTTTATGTTGGGGCTTCAGGACACTTGGATCACTACGGACGAGCAGTATGGAGATATGTGGTTTCAATTATGTGTTTTTGGACGTTTGAATCTGGGGCGCCGTCAGCCTCCATTAGGTGGAGTTGTGTTGCTACCTCCTCTCCCCTTGGATCTCTGCAAGTGATGTGAGGACTCTAAAACTTCACCTGAGCCTCCCTCGGCATATGGGTGAGTAGATAATGGCTGAATTTACATTTTTGGGTGCACTATCCCTTTAACATGTTAAATGTTTCACTATATTCAGGATCCCACGTTCACCTCTCTGGTCTCTACTAGGGCCGTAACGGTACATGTATTTGTGTCGAACCGTTCGGTACGCGGCTTTCGGTTCGGCACGACCCTGTACCGAATTATTGGGCGCAGGATATTATTTTATTTTATTTTGTTTTATTTTAATTCCGTTTTTGCGAGCCGAACCATTTAAAATATCTAGTTAACCGGTAACCGAATATATTCGGCCTAATATTGCAAAAAAAACACACATTCAGTATTCGGTGGAATAAATTAAAAGCAAGGCCGAATAATAGTGGTGCCGTTTTGATAACGCAATCAAACAGCGTGCCGTGACCGGCGGAATAAAATGTCGGCAATGTGGCGATCCGTCCGTCACCGCACTCGCATTTGCGACTGAAAATAGTTTTGAGAGAGCAAAATAGGCTTAAATCATTCAGGACGCTGTGCGAGCAGCCTACAGATTTCAACCACCAACAGAAACGAAAAGCGAATCCCACTGATTGTGGGTTGAACGGGGGTCACAAACACAGACACAGACAGTAATGTATTCCTGTCAAATACGGCGGCCATCGGCTTACCGGCGACGGAGAAGTCGGTTCCAATAATATCCTCTTCTTGGTGTGTGGACTGCCCAGAAGTACCTGAACAGCCGAGCCAGCCGAACACAGGTATGTGACGTGTCAGAGGAGAAACGAGCCGTTCACATTTCTCTCTTTCTGGCAGTTAACGGTCCAAAAACCTCACCGCACTTTAGGGACTGTTCTTTACTT
>NC_065513.1:45079015-45081482 GCF_006386435.1 Epinephelus moara
AATATATTTGCTGAGATGGAGGCGAGGCTCAGTGACTAGAAGAGCTGGTAGAAGCGCTCCATAGCTGTAAGTTACTCCAGTAGCCATAGTAGCTCTAGTGCTAACTCCAGGAGCTAATGCTAACGTCCCTACTCTGCGTGAGCCGGAGCCGTGAGCCACGGAGAAGAGTAGGAACGTTAGCGTGGCAGCCGACTAGTGCTAACGCTAACAGGAAAGCAGAGATTGAGAGTGAGTGAAAGACATCGCTAACTGCTAAACTAAGTTGGCTGTTCAGGTTTTATTTCCTCGCCCCTGTGGCGAGTGAATCTGCCTGTAGTGAACCCGGGGCTAACTGGTGCTTCCTCCTCAGGCTCCACTTCACTCAGCTGCCAGCACACCCAGTTCGCCTCCGCTAGCTTCCCAGCTAACGTTAGCCCCGGCTCTCCGTTTGGATCCAACCGGAGCACCGAGCCCTGGTTTGTTATTCAGGTTAAAGTGGGAAGAAGCAGCGGGTTTATCGGGCAGCTGAGTCAAGTGGAGCCTGCGGAGGAAACACCGGGACCGTCTGGATGTAATAGTCCGTGGAGGTGCTGCGGTGCTCGGCTGCACAGACGAGGCGAGTGGGGTGGAGAGCAGAGGTAGAGGGAGGAGTGGCTCATGACACACTTTGTTTTGGTCTACAGGCAGTGCACAACAGCAAACCTAGCAGTGAAACCATTTCGCTTTTTGCCCCTTTAAAGATAGAAATCGTCAGCAGTGATTATTATTTTTTTATGGATCCATTTATTGATTTTAATGTCAGATGGAAAATACACACTGCTAACGTTCCTGTAGACAGCAGCACCAATCAAATCACAGACACCAGAGATGGAGTCATGTGACCAAATCTGACCACAGAGAGGGAAGTCTGTCCCAAAGCTGCCACTGTGTTTACACCTCCATGGAGGACCTTCGTTCAGCTGTGAGGGGGACGACCGCAGAGCCACACTCTGACACGCAGTGGGAGTGGACAGGCTCCGCCCCTGGAACGGTACTCTGATCGTACCTTTAATAGAGAACAGCGAGGCGGGATACCAGCGTGAAACTCCCGCCTTAACAGGGCCACAGCTGCTCGGTCAGACCTGGATCATCTGGTGAATTCAGAGGCAGGTCGACGCCTCAAAGCTTTTGATGTGTTACTGAGCAGTTTTTAGCGGCTTGGCGCCACTGACAGGTGACATCACACGACTGTCACTTCACCTGTCAGTGAGCTTCATGCAGTGGAATATAAACATAGACATGTATATATGAACTGGACTGCACTCTGCTGCAGCTGTTGTTCTTACTGTCCCAGCAGTCACTGAACTGATTGATTGATTGATTGATTGATTGATTGATTACTGCAGTCAGATCTGTTTGTTCTCCATTCAGTCTCTATGACTCTTTGTCACATGATGTGGTCACCATGTCCCATGATGCTCAGCGGCTGACTCATTGACGCTCAGCAGGACGCCAGACATTCAAGACAACATTTCAAAAAATGCTGAACAAAACAATAAAAACATTTAAAGTCGCAGCAGAAGAATTACGATTGAATCATTTCCAGGTTTTACAAATTCATTTAATGAAGCTCATGTAAATACGTACACACTTGTCTAACTGACGCTTTACAAAAGACACTGTATAATTTTAATAACTAATCAAATTAAAGCTATTTCTTTTATCCTGACACAAGCACCAAATCTCATTCAGATTTCTGCCACTTTTCGCAGACGTGCTTCCCAACAAGTAGATACCAGTGCAGTAACACACAGCTTCATGTGCGAGGACACGCTCTTTAATTCGGCTCATGTTTCAGTCACACACAGTCTCTTCATCTGCTTTTATCACCCATTTAAACGGACACCGACGGCAGAGGCGTTTAACCAGAACCTGGTGACGTCAGCAGAGTGTGTGTGAGCCGATGTTGAAAATGTCTCCGGTTTGATCCGCAGTTTATTAAGAATTAAAACAAAGAGTGTCTAAAGTCACAGGTTTTCCTGCCTCCTTCATTTCCCCGCTAACAGCCGGTTCTACCTGCTAACGGGCACCGGGGCACCGGGGCGCCGCGGCTCACAGGCCGCCTTTCATACTCACGTTTGCGGGCCTCGGCCACCTTCTCGGCCGCTCTCTTCTCGGCCTGCAGCAGCTGCTGGATGCCCTGAGACTGACTCGCCATGTTGGATCAGAAGTAATGACACCAAACTGAAGGTCGACGGAGGATCTGTTGTCTTCTTCTTCTTCTTCTTCTTCTTCTTCTTCCTCCTCTGTTAACCGCGGTCAGCTGATGTGACGTCACGCTGCAGACGGCTCACGTGATTTTTCTTCTTCGACTTTTCTTCCTGCTTCCGGGCAAACCGGCTTTTAGATTAATCACCGCCTCCTACTGGACTGGAGCACCGGAAGTGCCTACAGAGCAACAATGCACCACCATGCCACACACATATACAGTGGTGTGAAAAAGTGTTTG
>NC_065513.1:45081982-45085672 GCF_006386435.1 Epinephelus moara
TCTGTATTAAAGTGTGTAGTAGAGTCTGTATTAGAGTGTGTAGTAGAGTGTATTAAAGTGTGTAGTAAAGTCTGTATTTGCGTATGTATTAGTGTGTAGTAGAGTCTGTATTAAAGTGTGTAGTAGAGTCTGTATTAGAGTGTGTAGTAGAGTCTGTATTAAAGTGTGTAGTAGAGTTTTTGGTAGAGTGTGCATTTTACCCAGTAGCAGCCAGAGAGCCGTCAGGGTGGAAGTGGAGGTCGTGGACTCCTTTGCTGTGACCTTCTTGGTGGAGGATTTCCTCCTGAACCTCCAGATCCCACAGACGCCACGAGTTATCATAACTGCACACACACCCACACCCACACACAGGTTAATACTACAGGTGTGTGTACTAGTACACAGAAACACTCTGATGTCTGTTGTGGGTATATAGATATATAAATATCAGGGTCCGACGTTAAGGTTTTTTCCTACTTGCCCTGCCGCGCAAGTACTTCTTAAATCTACTTGTCCCATCTAAATTCTTACTTGCCCTGCCTAAAAGGTTCTTTTTCTGGCTGTGTGGTGCATATTTTCGCTCATGACTTATATCTTACGTCAGCAGAGACGCTCAGCCAATGGAGGCAGCAGCACATAAAAAAGCAGCACACTGCAACTGGCCCCTCCGAAGACAGAAACAGGAGAGGAAATACACGACTACAGGCCTGGAGTTAAGATATTTTTAGGGCAAGGCCACTTTGGCCTTTGATAAATACAAATTTATTGGGGCATCATGGCCAAAACCAATGGCGCAATAACAATATGTGCTAACTACATTGAATGAAGACAAAACAATGTATGTGCTGAAAAACAGTACTGAGTTTATTAAAACTGGGTGTGTGTGACTGGGGATATATCTCGTTTCTTGTTGTTTTGATTCATGTCCCTTATTTATTAAGTCTTTGAAATCTCTTTATTCTTTTGTTATCTCCTAGTTTTTCTTCATTGTCCTTTCTCAGCACATTACATACATTTGACCTCTGCATTTGACCCATCCTACTGTATACACTGGGAGCAGTGGGCAGCCACAGTGCAGCGTCCGGGGACCAACTCCAGTTCTTTTGCCAATGCCAGTGGTCAGGGTCACTGACAGGAGTATTCACCTAACATAGCCTACATATCTTTAATTATATAATTATTTATATGTCTCTATGGATATTTTTACATAAATCCCCAATGTTTAATTTGCCTTTAACAAAAATCCTCTTCCTTCATTTAATCTGACAGTGTTTATTGTATTGTGTTATATGTATTAATTCTCTACAGGATCTTGTATGTTCTTTAATGTGTGTTCAATTTATTAAAAGAAAAAAACAAAAAAAAAACAACGTTTTGGTGAACCCTGCAGCAAAGTGAACCCTCTTCTTCAGAGAGGATCTTTGCCTTCCAGTTTGTTCCTGGCGACAGAGCAGAGTGAACCGTCTTTCTTCTCAGAGGATCTTTGTCCCATGAGAGCAGGCACTAACAGCTGTTCTCCGTGTCCGCATTCAAAACATCTTTCGCTGGCGATTTGACAGTCACTAGAAGCATATTATGACCCTTTGTAAAAGTTTCTGTGTGGTACCTGTGTTGTACATGAGCTAACGTTAGCGGCTAAGGACTGAGAGGCTGTCCGGTATGTGTGTGTGTCCGAGTCGGTGCTGCTTGCCCGATCGGGCATGTCTGCGCAGGGTCTGCTGGCCCGCCGGCTATTTTTACTTGCCCCGGGCATTCGGGCAACCGTTAATGTCGGACCCTGAATATATATGTGTTATTGTGTTGTACATTGTGTATGACTACATCACTTCCTGGTGACAGGACCTGTTTACCTGGTCGTTCCTAGGAACCTTCCTGAAGGATGCCAGGATACACGCGACACACGCTCATTGTGACCCTCGATGTCTGCCACCGGCTCGTCACTATGGCAACCACAGACAGACACACACACACACACACACACACACACAGATGGACATGCTCTATTGACCATGTAAAGGTTCCTCACACCCTTATCTCCTTATCTCCTTGTGTCCTTGTTTCCTACCTCTCAAGGTTCCACAGCTTTACAGACCCGTCGGCAGCACATGAGGCCAAGCTGACATCTGATTGGTCGAGAGAGACTCCAGCCTGCGGGCGGAATACGACTGCACCCACGTTGGTGTTGTGTCCTTCAGCCAATCAGAGAGCAGGATAGGGAGGGGGCGGAGTCTCAGTTACTCAGATCACAATAAGATGACATAATACTCATACTGCTGTTAAATCAGCGGCGAGCTGAGACACTTCCTGTTGCACCACCTCCAACAGTTAGCACAAACATGTCTCAGACACCAGCAGTGCTCTGACACATGTTCATGAAGCTCCGCCCACCTCTGAGTGTACGAATCAGGTTGCAGTCAGGGACGGACCACAGCTTACACAGACCGCTCCTGTAGGAGGGGGAGGGGCGTTGTTAGCATGTTAGCATTAGCGTCATCAGAACATATGGCTGTTTTCATAAGTAATGCTAAAGTGGGCGTGGCTTGTTACCAGGAGGCGGTGGCCAGCATTTTGGAGTCGGGGCTGAAGTGGCAGAAGCTGATTGGTCGATCATCACCAATCTGACTGCAGAAGTTGTTGAGATTCTAAAGAAGAGGGAGAAGAAGAAGACGACGACAGAGAACTGAATTTGAATCTTTAACACAACCATTATTAGCTATCGTCTCTGTGGTGATTTTGGGAGCAAATTCCTGTGAGACAGAGGAAGTAGCATTAAGCTAGTTAGTCCCATAGACTGTCTGTGGTTAGTCCCAGTGGCTACTCTTGGTGGCTAACCGCCAACGCTGGCTCTTTTCCAAACTAATTTGCCTTCAGTTTATTATTAACAAATATTTAACTAATGTTAACTCAGCATTTTCTAAAATGTCTCTGTGGAGCTCTGGTACCTGTTGCACTGTCCATGTCTGTGACGACCAACAACCAGTCTGAGCTACATGCTTGTCTTCAGCAACTGTGTGTTGAACATGTAACCAGGACAAACAGGGATTGTTTCTGTTGCCATGGTTACCATTGATATGAGAAATAAAACCATAAGAGTTTAAATCAGAATTATCAGCAGAGAATGACATGTAGACTGACAGGTGCGTCACTCAGCGTCACTACATGATATCCCTGTCTTTCCCCGTCTGACTTCAGTCTCAACCTACATTAGAAAATAAACTGTGAAATATGTATTTAGTCATCAGGGCTGAGAATGTGTCACTGATTTACTGTACTGCCTTTATATCATATAAACACATGAAGTTATTTAAATCACTGTGACTGAAGCCTGTTGCTAAATTCAGCTTCATGTTTCACTCAGAACAGGTTTAATAAATCATGTTATAAAAACGTGTAAACTGCGTGGTTAACGCAGACGAGAAGAGGATTAGATCAGGAGCCAGAGCCTTCAGCTATCAGGCTCCTCTCCTGTGGAATCATCTTCCTGTTACGGTCCGGGAGGCAGACACTGTCTCCACATTTAAGACTAGACTTAAGACTTTCCTCTTTCTCTTATAGTTAGGGCTGGCTCAGGCTTGCCCTGTACCAGCCCCTAGTTAGGCTGACTTAGGCCTAGTCTGCCGGAGGACCCCCTATAATACACCGGGCACCTTCTCTCCTTCTCTCTCTCTCTCTCTCTCTCTCTCGTATTCTATTACTGCATCTGCCATTCTG
>NC_065513.1:45086322-45088296 GCF_006386435.1 Epinephelus moara
CCAGCTTCAATTGTGTTGTCTTACAGGTGTCTCGTGCTGCCATGTTTGTTTACCATCTAGCTAAGGCTGCAACCGGTCCCATTCCTTGCAACAGAGGCATTCCTCTTCTGTGGGCACTGGGGCACAGCATTCACAGGTACACCACCAATCTCCAGAGCTACGCAGCCTTGCAGCAGCCATTCCTCCTCTCTCGTCCTCTACCTGTTACGACTCTCTCTCTCTCCTCCTCCGTTCTTCAATTTCACGAAGCTCTTCGTCAGTGTATTCTGGCTCAAATAAATAAGGGCGGCCATCAAACTCTGCAAAATCAAATTCCTCCTCCACAAAGTCGAAGCCTGGCAAAAAGTCAGCCATTATTATTATTATAAATGAATGAACTTTTCAGGCTACTGTCCGTTTCTGCCTTCCAGCTGTTGCTGCTTGTTCTTGCCAGATTTCGGGCACAGTATGAGATCGCTGCTTGTTCTTGCGATATTTCGGCTGCGCTTTGGAAAGCAGAGCTAGATGGTAGCCTTGGCCTTATTGTTCAATAAACATGCATTTTATCTCGGGATGTCTTGAAATTTTCGTCACCCCTTCTTCGTCCTTACTACCAATGTGCAATACACCTCCCAACCGCTAAAGTGGCGCAGTAGAAAGCCGGTGCACTCATTCATTGCAGGACGAAGAAGGGGTGAAGAAAATTTCAAGACATCCCGAGATAAAATGCATGTTTATTGAACAATAACGGATATACAAACACACGGCAACCCCTGTACACCTTCCTAACATCTGTGCCTATGAGGTGAGTACATTACATGTTTGATTTGAACGTTTTGGAGACGTGAATCGGTCTAGACTGGGAACCCCCAAACGAAAAACGGGATTCGTTTTCAAGACGTTCATGCAATGGTCCAAGGCTAAGCTAAATGGTAAACAAACATGGCAGCACACCGGTAAGGTAAGACAACACGTTTACATGTCGTTTTCTATATGTTCTCTGACATTTATCAGCACCTTAAACACACAGCCAATTGGAGACCAGCACCTTAAACACACAGCCAATCAGAGACCAGCACCTTAAACACACAGCCAATCGGAGACCAGCACCTTAAACACACAGCCAATCAGAGACCAGCACCTTAAACACACAGCCAATCAGAGACCAGCACCTTAAACACACAGCCAAGCCAGATATATTTTGGAAAGCAGAGCTAAATGGTAAACAAACATGGCAGCACACCGGTAAGGTAAGACAACATGCTTACATGTCGTTTTCTATATGTTCTCTGACATTTATCCTAACGATATGAGGCGCTCTTTGTGGAAAAAAAGCTTGTTTAGTGGACTAACTTTGCACTTGAAGGTTGCCCGTTCACTTACGTTTTAACAGGTCTGACGCTACTATGCGCCCCGGCTGTATCTAGGCTAACGGCTAACATGCTAACTATTATTTTTATGTCACTAGTCACTTGAAACAAATTTAGGACGATAGGAGACAGGTTGAAATAAACCGAAATTTCCCTTGAAGCTGCTCAGGACACGTTAAATTTAACAATATTTTAACAAAGCATGGCCTGATAACAGTTAGCATGGTAACTGTTAGCGTGCTCGGTTGCTTTGAGATGTCTGTCAGAGATGGCAGAGGTATGATCACATGATCCTGTTTGAGCTATAACAGGTGGTGTGTTCCACCTTTTATTTCCCTCTTGGAAAGAGGAATAGAGAGCTGCAAACAAACTGTAAACGAACTGTAAACAAACTGCCACCATTGGAAATCACCAGTTTCGGTTCAACGCCGGAAGTCGTGCACATACAGCAGTGTTCATGACTCCACCATAAGAAAGAGACTGGGCAAAAATGGCCTGCATGGCAGAGTTCCAAGACGAAAACCACTGCTAAGCAAAAAGAACATTAAGGCTCGTCTCATTTTTGCCAGAAAACATCTTGATGATCCCCAAGACTTTTGGGAAAATATTCTGTGGACTGACGAGA
>NC_065513.1:45088421-45097685 GCF_006386435.1 Epinephelus moara
GGGGGCAAACACTTTTTCACACAGGGCCATGTAGCTTTGGATTTTTTTCTTCCTCATTAATAAAACCCTTCATTTAAAAACTGCATTTTGTGTTTACTTGTGTTATCTTTGACTAATGTTTAAATTTGTTTGATGATCTGAAACATTTAAGTGCGGAAAACATGCAAAAAAGTAAGAAATCAGGAAGGGGGCAAACACTTTTTCACACCACTGTACATCTCACAAGGGATCATAGGAGCTAGGGATAACATGGATATATTCTCTATGTCCTACATGTTCCATGTGTCCTACATGTTCTACATGTTTCCTACATGTGTCCTACATGTAGTGATGTTACGCTCGAGCCAGTTTGCTCAACACAGTTGATCTTTTGAAGCGCAAGTGTTCCGAGGCAGTGTTTCGATCCCTGCTTCGGCACGTCCACAATCACGTGACCTTCGAGAGTGAGGCCTCGTTCCAGGCAGTCTTGAGGCTTTTCCAGGTCTTCCACTTAGATGCAGTTCTGACACACAGCCAGCAGATGTCACTCTTCTGACTGTATGAAATGCTTCGAAGCAGTGTGTCATTCTTGAAGCAGGTGTGTCAAAGTGGTCCAATGCTTCATGAAGCTTCGATTTCACCATCACTACCTACATGTTCTACATGTGTCCTATGTGTCCTACATGCCCTACATGTTCTACATGTTTCCTACATGTTCTACATGTTTCCTACATGTTCTACATGTGTCCTATGTGTCCTACATGCCCTACATGTTCTACATGTGCCCTACATGTTCACATGTGCTCTACTCTACATGTTCTACATGTGCCCTACTCTACATGTTCTACATGTGCCCTACATGTTCACATGTGCTCTACTCTACATGTTCTACATGTGCCCTACTCTACATGTTCTACATGTGCCCTACATGTTCACATGTGCTCTACTCTACATGTTCTACATGTGTCCTATGTGTCCTACATGCCTCCTACATGTTCTACATGTTTCCTACATGTTCAACATGTGTCCTATGTGTCCTATATGTCCTATGTGTCCTATATGCCCTACATGTTCTACATGTGCCCTACATGTTCACATGTGCTCTACTCTACATGTTCTACATGTGCCCTACATGTTCTACATGTGCCCTACATGTTCACATGTGCTCTACTCTACATGTTCTACATGTGTCCTACATTTCACATGTGCTCTACTCTACATGTTCTACATGTGTCCTATGTGTCCTATATGCCCTACATGTTCTACATGTGCCCTACATGTTCACATGTGCTCTATTCTACATGTTCTACATGTGTCCTACATGGCAAACATGTGCCCTACATGTTCACATGTGCTCTACTCTACATGTTCTACATGTGTCCTACATGCCTCCTACATGTTCTACATGTGTCCTATATGCCCTACATGTTCTACATGTGCCCTACATGTTCACACGTGCTCTAGTCTACATGTTCTACATGTGTCCTACATGGCAAACATGTGCCCTACATGTTCACATGTGCTCTACTCTACATGTTCTACATGTGTCCTATGTGTCCTACATGTTTCCTACATGTTCTACATGTGTCCTATGTGCCCTATATGCCCTACATGTTCTACATGTGCCCTACATGTTCACATGTGCTCTACTCTACATGTTCTACATGTGCCCTACATGTTCACATGTGCTCTAGTCTACATGTTCTACATGTGTCCTACATGTTCACATGTGCTCTACTCTACATGTTCTACATGTGTCCTACATGGCAAACATGTGTCCTACATGTTCACATGTGCTCTACTCTACATGTTCTACATGTGTCCTACATGGCAAACATGTGCCCTACATGTTCATATGTGCTCTACTCTACATGTTCTACATGTGTCCTACATGTATCCTACATGTGTCCTACATGTGTCCTACACGTGTCCTACGTGGCAAACGTGTCCTACATGTCCTCACCCTCAGGCTCTTGTGCAGCTCTTGTTGCCGGATCGCCCTGGTTGCCTCAGGAACATCCTTTTGACAGCGTGCAGCCTCCAGACGCCTCATCGCCCTGATCAATCAGAGTGGCAGGTTGTTAGTCACAGCCAATCAGATTTCAGCTCTCAACAAACACACACGCTGATGACTCCTCCGTCTCTGATTGGTCACTTTGATGCAAACTCACCGTGGCAGAGAGTATTTGGCCAACCAGAGGCGAGCGTCCTTCAGGGAGGCGGAGCCTTCGTGGTACCATGTCTGCTGGCACTGTGATTGATCAGAGACATGAACAGGTTTCAATTTTAGGTTCAAATGTTCCTTCTCAGCAGTGTGATCTCAGGTACATGTTATATATAAAGATCCTTCCTGAAAGGCTCCGCCCACCATAACCTTCTCTTCCTCACATGTAAACAATCAAGGGCGCGCCGGCAGCTAACGACGCACCGAGAGCAGAGAACGTTTGGCATTTTTATTACATTTCTCAGGAGCACTTTCTGAGGAACATTTTCTCAGGGAACATTTTCTCAGGAACGTTTTCACAGGAACGTTTTCTTAAGAACACTTTCTCAGGAACGTTTTCTGAGTAAGGTTTTCCCAGGAACATTTTCTCAAGTATGTTTTCTGAGGAACTTTTTCTCAGGAACATTTTCTGAGGAAGGTTATCTCAGGAACATTTTTTCAGGAATGTTTTCTCAGGAACATTTTCTCAGGAATGTTTTTTCAGGAACATTTTCTCAGGAACGTTATCTCAGGAACATTTTTTCAGGAACGTTTTCTCAGGAGCCTTTTCTGAGGAACTTTTTCTGAGGAACATTTTCAAGAAGAATTAAAAACATTCTGGTGGACACATGGTATGACACATGGAACTGTCGCTGTTAAATTAAACTTCCTGTCTGTCGGTGTGGGTGTGGCCCTGGCGTGTTGTGTGTGTGAGCATTTTATGAGGAACGTTTTCATAGGAGTGTTTTTCTGAGCAACTTTTTCTCAGGAACGTTTTCACAGGAACGTTTTCTCAGAAACGTTGTTTCAGGAACATTTTCTCAGGAACGTTATCTCAGGAATATTTTTTCAGGAACACTTTCTCAGGAGCGTTTTGAGGAAATTTTTCTTTTTCTTCATTTCAAAGATATTTTTCTGGGCATTTTGCCTTTAATGGACAGGACAGGCAAGTGTGAAAGGGGGAGGGAGAGAGAGAGAGAGAGAGAGAGGGGATGACATGCAGCAAAGGGCCACAGGCTGGACTCGAACCCGGGCCGCTGCGGCAACAGCCCTGTACATGGGGTGCCTGCTCTATCCACTAAGCCACTGACGCCCCTATGAGGAACTTTTTCTGAGGAACTTTTTCTCATGAATGTTTTCTCAGGCACGTTTAGTGAGGAACTTTTTCTCATGAATGTTTTCTCAGGCACATTTAGTGAGGAACTTTTTCTGAGGAAGGTTTTCTGAGGAAGGTTTTCTCAGGAACATTTTCTCAGGAGCGTTTTTCTGAGGAACTTTTTCTGAGGAGCGTTTTCTCAGGAATGTTTTCTTAGGAACATTTTTGTCTGGAACTTTTTCTCAGGAACATTTTGTCTGGAACGTTTTCTCAGGAACATTTTCTTAGGGAACGTTATCTCAGATCATTTAATGAGGAACTTTTTTTGAGGAATGTTTTCTGAGGAACGTTTTCTCAGGAACACTTTCTCAGGAATGTTTTCTCAGGAACATTTTCTTAGGGAACGTTTTCTCAGGAGCATTTTCTGAGGAACATTTTCTCAGATCATTTAATGAGGAACTTTATCTGAGGAATGTTTTCTGAGGAACGTTTTCTCAGGAACATTTTCTTAGGAACACTTTCTCAGGAACGTTTTCTCAGGAACATTTTCTTAGGGAACGTTATCTCAGGAGCATTTTCTGAGGAACCTTATCTCAGGAATGTTCTCTTAGGGACATTTTTGTCTGGAACGTTTTCTCAGGAACATTGTCTTAGGAAAGTTTTCTCAGGAAAATTTTTGTCTGGAATGTTTTCTCAGGAACATTTTCTTAGGAATGTTTTCTTAGGGAACTTTTTCTCAGGAATGTTTTATGAGCAACTTTTTCTGAGGAATGTTTTCTTGGGAACATTTTTGTCTGGAACGTTTTCTCAGGAACTGTCGCTGTTAAATTAAACTCCTTGTCTGTCGGTGTGGGCGTGGCCCTGGCATGTTGTGTGTGATGTCACCTCGTCCTGTGATCTCTTGGCTCTCTCTTCGTCTCTCCTGGACTTCTTCAGAGCGTCGGGACCGACGACAGACAGAACACTGCGCAGCCTGACCACACAAACAAACAAACAAAGGTTTCGTCAGCTCACAGCATCTCACTGAACAAATTAAGTTTTGTTGTTTTGTTTTTTTTTTACCTCTCCCGGCGGTCAGCTGGTCCTTCTCCGAACAACGTGATTGGCTCTCCGAGCGCTCGGAGGCCGGCCTTCACCTCGGCATCGTCGGTGGAGACGGTGATCTGTCGTGCTCGCCGCCGCCGCTCGAATGCAGCAAGCGCTTCCTGCTGCCGCTCGCTGACCCGCTCCTCCAGGTCCAGAGTCTCTCCTGCAGGGCATCATGGGAAACAGAGTCTCACTCACACGTCTAGATAATACGGTAATAAAGTATCCCGCGGTATCTAAAAATAGCATTACCGTCATTAAAAAAATCTGCCGTGCATATAGGCCTATAGAGGCCAGATATTATATTAAATATAATTTATTTAATGCCTAAACAATGAGTACTTGTCCAGCACCTATGTATGTGTAGTTGAGTTTTCAAATTTAATACAACTTAAAACTAATAGTAGGCTATAATGTTTCTCTTATAACTGCCCTTAACCCTATGGGCCCTAGGAGTTTTTGGGGTATTTTTACTGCCTTTACTTTTAAGCTCATATCACAGTCATTATAAAGGCTACATACACATGCTATATCTTGTTTTTTTCAGGACAATCTGGGCTAACCAGATTTGCCATCATTCCATGTCCTTCTATGTGCCTGTATCTTATATTAATTTTTATATCAATGAAAAAANNNAAGTTTGATGGAGTGTCAACTGGACAATATGGAGATATTTGCATCTTGAAAGCCGGACTACAAATGTGGATAGACAGGGAGAAACACATGCAAGCCTAAGACGTGGTAAGATACGATATTCCTCACTATATGAAGTGACTGATAACAAGATCTGTATAATGGGTTGTAAAGAAATTCGTCAGGTTTTGTAGACAATTAATCTGTATTTATAGCATGGTGGGATGACAGCACAATGATGTGTGTGGTATCACTGGAAAGCTCTGCTCCTGCGCTTTCATGTGATATGTGTGGCATTTCTGTGCGAGCCTGCATTCGCGAGTAATCCATCCAACAGTATTGTGTGTGCAAAGCTGTATGAAAGCTCTGTTATACATCATTTTAGTGTAACTTTATCATTTTTTTTCGCTGTGAAAACATTGGACTACCGACAAGTGCTTGTCGGAAAGCTACGATTCCGCTGTTTCACGTGATATGCGTGGCTTCTCGCTATGACACACGGTCGCGGAGAAAATCAATAGAGAAGAGCAGATGTGAATTTGGACGGACTATGCGTTGTTTGGGCCCATAGGGTTAACTGTTGTCGGGAGATGACATTTGATAAAGTTTTAGGATGTGACGTCGTCACGTGACAGCTCAGACGTGAGAAAGAAAAGAAAAGATGGCAAGCCGCGCATCAAGCCAGTTGGTTGCAAAAAAAACACAACTTCACAACTTCTGCAAGCAGCAGCAGCAGCAGGTCCAGTGGCCATCAGAGTGGAGGAGGGAGTAGCACAACCCGAACCACCGAAAAACAGATGACTGTGGGCCGTCTCCTTCAAAGAAGAGCCGATGCGGTGGCAGGTCTGGTCGGCACCATACAGGAGCGAGCAGGAGCAGAGATAACGGCCTGTTGTCGCCAGCCTGTTATTCAGGGAGACGAAGACCTCCTTCTCTGGTGGAAATGTGATGGAGCCAGATGACTTAGATGACTTCTGTTGTGATCTGGAGCTATATAGAAAATAAAATTAAATAAAACTAACTTATCTCAAGGCAACTGAATCGAACGCAACTGGACTTGGATTCAAAACCAAGTCCAGTTGCGTTCGATTCAATTGCCTTGAGATAACTATGACCTGGATGAATGAGAATATCCACAGGCATAAAACTAACTTGATCTTCAATATAATGGTAGGGGAAACACTGCCGTGTGATGAGAAAGGGGTCCGGTGGAAAGCGATCACGGATGCAGTCACGATGTATCTTGCAAGAGATGTGGTGCCCATATTTACCGTGGAAAAGCCAGGGTTTATTCACATGCTGAAAGTTTTGGAGCCCAGGTACGTGCTACCAGGCCGCAAATATTTTTCTGAAAACTGATTTTAAGTAGAGGGGGAAAATCGATTTAAATCGTGAATCGGATTTCTTGTGAAAAAATCTGAGATTTTTTTTTAGGCCATATCGCCCAGCCCTATTTTCAGTCATGCCTTGTTATTTATTGTTCTGTTTTTCTTATTTGAAGAGCCCTAGTACTGGATGCTGTAGAGCTGTGCTTTTAATTTATTTGATTTATGTTGATAGGTTCTAAAAATAAACCATCAGACAGTACCCGATGCGATCTGAGGATACGCTGTATAGCACACATTATCGTTACAGCCGTTATTTATTGTTACTTTTTTGGAAGTGGACTATTAGCCAACAGACAATTTGTTGTTATTCCATTCTGTTTGGTTGACTGCTGTATTTGCACTTTAAATATTTAATAATAAAAGTNTAATGTTGTACATGATTTGTTGTTATTTTTTCAGTATTCTTAGGCCTATGTAATGTTTGCTATTCTGTTTCTGAACGGTATAGGCACAAGCCGACATTTTGGCGACTCCCTCTGAGCCCTTCAAAGTGATTTTTAATTAATCACGGTAATACCGTATACCCCGGGAAAATGTGGGGAAGGTTAAACGGTAACACCGCCCAACTCTACACGTCACACATGCTTACACCTGCCAGTAGTTCACCAGGCCACACCCACCTGACGAGANGTCACGGTAATACCGTATACCCCGGGAAAATGTGGGGAAGGTTAAACGGTAACAAAAGTTGGATACCGCCCAACTCTACACGTCACACATGCTTACACCTGCCAGTAGTTCACCAGGCCACACCCACCTGACGAGATGTTGATGTTTCCCGCCTCGATCCCAGCCTTCACTGCATCACTTCCTTTGGACGTCTCTGAGCTCAGACGCTCGCGCTCTTTTTCCTCCAGGCTTCCATAGAAAACACGACTCTTCTTCACGGCTGGAGCCAAGTCCTCCTCGTCTGACATGTTTCCTCTCTTCTGCTGTCGCCCCCCAGAGGCTGCTGGGAAAACTGCACATTAACCATGTTACACTGAAACATGTGTCTGCGATGTCACTAAATAAAATGACATCACAGGAAACAGGAAGAAGAGGACAGGAAGAATAAGCTGCAGACTGTGTGAAACTACCGAGGCTGAATATGAATATGTGAATGTTCCTATCTGAGCTAATGTGTGGTTTGTCCCTTCTGAGCTACTGTAGAAACATGGCGTTCTCTGTGTGTGCAGAGTTTCACACACGTTCGGGTATCTGTGGCGACGCGCCACCACCAACGCTTCAGCCGCCACATTTAGATGTTGTATTCTTGGAGCGTTGGTTCGGGGTGGACGAGACAATGAGACACGTGTTCCAACAGCGTGTTTCCGTGGTGACAGAGTTCAGGTACCAGACTGACCTGTCTCCTATTGGACATGTGTGGGACATGATGAAGTGTCGACCACGGAGAGGTGCATCATGGGACTGTTGAGACAGTTTGTGTCCTCAGTTCCCAAACACTGAGTGAGGTGATGATGTCACACAGTGACAGGAAACAGGCTCCTTTGACACCTTTATTAGAAGCTGAGTATTCATTTACAAAGAACAATAAAGTTTCTCAGTTTGAATATTGAATGTCTCCTGACTGTCTCTGTGTCCTGGTTCTGTTGGACAAGGGTTCTTCCTCACACAGGGATCTGACCATCAGTAGAACCAATATTTACTCATCAATAACTGATCGATACATCGATCTGGTTCTCTGCAGAGAGGAGTCTGGAGGAGAACCATGTGAACCCTGTATGTTCTTGATGATGAAGATTATCATTATTATTATTACAGCCGAATGACAGAGGGAACCTCACAGTGACAGATGTGACGTCACATTCTATGCTGAAACGTCACAAACGTTCTCAGAGAATGAACCAAACTAAAATCAGACCTTTTTCTGACGGAGTCTGGAACAAACACCAACGACGCGGTGCGGGCAGCTAATGTTAGCATTAGCATTAGCATTAGCACACAGACAGGAGAGAAACAGACTGCGTAACAAGTCATGTCGGCCGCACGTGAGCCGTCACACGGCAGGTGTGAGTGACACCTGCGACATGTCAACAAACACCTGAACACTTTGACATTTTACAGACTCACCTGTGAAAGAAAGAACGGTGCGGCCGGCGGATCTCTGCGGCGTCACACGGACGTACACACGTCATCAGCTGCCGGGTCAAACGTTCTTCTTCCGGTTGACGGCGCGGCAGCAAACAAACACGAGAAGAGGGAAAACCCGGGAAAATACCGCCACAGCTCACCTGTCAGGTAACTGTACTCACGGTTATTACACTGTTAAAGCAGAGAACGTGAGCGAGGACCGTTTGACCGTTTCCGGTTTCAGTAAATGTTTTTATATGTTGGAATAGACGTTAGCCTGTTAGCTTAGCATCTGTTTGCCGTTCACACCGAGACAACACCGGTCCCGGTACTTCCTGTAAAAATCATTCAGATTGGTTGAAAACAGATGATCAGTTATTAAAAGTGTATCAGATAAACTGACAGTAGATGGACCGATCGATCAGCTGATTGCAGCTCTTCATGTTAATCAGACAGACGGATCAATGACAGACGTGAAGATGGAAATATGAAGAAAACAACCACAGGAAGGGTTTTTATTTTTATTTCATTGTTAAAGTTACATTATCAATAAAGTTTATTATCACATTTATTGTGAAACGTTCTCTTCTTCTGTGGTTTTTAAAAATCCAGTCGCGATGACATCAAATCTGTGAAGATCAGAAGAAAATAAAAAGACATCACTCAGCAGGGGCCTGTATCACGAAGCAGGATTAATGTCTTAGCGAGGTAACTTCAGGGTTAACCCTGGGTTTTCGGTCTCACGAAGCCGGTTCAGTTCTTATTGGGGTAGATCACCATGGTAACTTACTCTGAACAGCTATCCT
>NC_065513.1:45103733-45103956 GCF_006386435.1 Epinephelus moara
GGCCCGTAAGAAAAGTGTCTCTGGCTCTGAAAACACTTTGGACCCTTGTTGTGGTTTTCCCTGGACATAAATCACAATCCATTATTAAAGTAATTACCACGGAGCATCGGTGGCTCGGTGGCTCAGTGGATGGAGTGGACGCCCCGTGATCAGACGCAGCGGCTGGGGGTTCAAACCCAGCCTGCTGTCCTGTGCTACATGTCGTTCCCTCTCTCCCCATAAC
>NC_065513.1:45103963-45110998 GCF_006386435.1 Epinephelus moara
GGACGCCCCGTGATCAGACGCAGCGGCTGTGGGTTCAAACCCAGCCTGCTGTCCTGTGCTACATGTCGTTCCCTCTCTCCCCATAACGTTATGCTGTCCTGACATTAAAGGCAACAAAAGCCCAGAAACTAATGTTTAAAAAAAGAACTGCAGGTTTGTCAGTGTTGATGAGAAATGAATCTACGTGGATACATGATGCAGTGATTCATGAATACTTTTCATATATTCAAAGACTCCGCGGTGTACTGGCTCACTGATGGGACTAAACATCCCATAATAGCTCCATGTGAGAATAAAGGAGATTACATGAAGTCATTTCACAGCAGTTAAATGAACCTCAGCCTAATATTGACAGAATGAAGTCAGTAGAAACAAAACTTTTACCAGTCTGTTTAATATCTGTGTGTCTGATGTTGAGTTTGTGCCCAGTGTGTTTGGGCTCCATCACATTACTCCACTGATGATGTCTTTCAGTGCTCGTCGTGAACGCGCCTCTCTCAGGCTGAACATACCCAGAGTTGATTGAACTGATGCTGATCAGGTGTTCTGTTTCTCAGTTCAGGCTCAGTCAACCCGGAAGATCAGGCTCAGGCTCAGAGTTTGTTGAGCCTGCTTCCTGAAATAGGGCCCTGTGCGTGTTCGTCTCTTTTCCGTCTCAACTGCCCGTCAGACTTTTCGTAAAGAGAACGGTTCCATGTGTCGGGTCTGTAAATAAAAACAGAGACAGCTGTCAGCCTGTGAATGTCTCAAACCGTCATGTGACAGGACACATGATGCTGGACGATGTGAAATGAATCAAGCGTCTGGAGTTGCTTCTAATTTTGCAGAATCGACCCTGAACAGGTCAGAGTCAGGTACACCACAGGAAGCGGTCACATGTCAGGCACAGCAGGAAGTGGTCACATGTTACAGGTGGAGATCACCTGAAAACAGCAACAGCTGACCTGCCTCACTGTTTCCCATTTGTCTGCCGTGGTTCACCTCACTGAGACTCACAGTAATGCTCACGTGCACGCTCACGTACATTGACTCATGTCCTTGCCCCGTCAAAGCGTCCTGTGATCGCAGACTGTCCTCACTAACACTGATTTCTGAGGCTGCCGGACTGACGAGAATCACTGACAGTGATGTTTGTGTCTTGTTGTTTATTTATCAGTTGTTGTGATGTTTGTGTTTGTTTGTTTGTGAAGGCTCCTCTGATACCAGGCAAAGATGTTGAGGAGGAAACCGACTCGTCTGGAGCTGAAGATCGACGACACAGAGGAGTTCGAGAGCGTCAAGAAGGAGCTTGAGGTTTGAACCACTTCTATGTTCCTGTCAACACCCATCAATACTGTCAGCACCGATCAATACTGATCAATACTGTCAGCACCGATCAATACTGTCAATACTGGGGGCGTCGGTGGCTTAGTGGTAGAGCAGGCGTCCCCATGTACAAGGCTGTTGCCGCAGCGGCCCGGGTTCGACTCCAGCCTGTGGCCCTTTGCTGCATGTCACTCCCTCTCTCTCCCCCTTCATGATCATCTGTCCTATCAATTAAAGGCTTAAAAATGCCCCAAAAAATATCTTTGAAAAAAAATAATAATAATAATAATACTGTCAATACTGTCATTACCAGTGTTGGGCAGTAATGCGTTATTAGTAACGCAGTAACTAATACTCTAACGGGTTAGTTTTTAAATTCAGTAACTCAGTTACCGTTACCAAACGGTGCGTTACTCCGTTATTTTTGGCCAGGTTTTAAAACAGCGCGCAGCATGCAGTATTCCTTCACAAACTGAAGTTCCCTTTCACTAAAACATTTTAGCCCTGAACAATAAAAGATAGTCAAGTCAGACAGAGGTATATGAACAATTCTTACCAGAGCATCTTAATGAAACACGTCTCTCACCAAGTCACTGTCAACCTGCTGGTCTCACCACAGTGCTGTAACGTTAAATTAAGCCGTAGCGCTTCTGTAGATTTTTAGTCCCAGTAACGTGATATCCAGTGACGTGATATCCAGTGACGTGATATCCATTGTTATCCCGAGGAAGCTTTTGTTGTGGACACACAATGTCTGTAGTGAGCGACAGACTCGACACCATCATGTATGTATCTTGTATCCAAGTACCGTAGTTGTTGCCTGACAGCGAGTGACTCCACTGTAGAAGACATGTTGCATGTTTCCTATACCGTTCAATAGTTTTGTCAAGTTGTAGTCTAACAGTCCCTTGGTTAAACTCCATCCTCTGTCTCTTAGGCGATGTAACTACGAGCCAATACAGTTAGGAAATCTTTTGGGCTGCAGGGCTGAGTTTCCCAAAACATGATCCTTCTTAGCAACGCTGTCTTCTTTGTGGCTTAGAAAAACTACACTGCAAAAAAGAAAAGCGCCTAGCACCCTCTAGTGACCCCACTGAGTCATCTACAGCCAGGACACACTCAGAGTATAGATGACACTAGTGCGCATGCGTCAAAGTCATGGCGTGTTGGCGAGACGAGAGTCCTAAGTCGAGTTTTTTTCGGGAAAGGAAGTAACTAAAAAGTTACTTTTCTCAGTAACGCATTACTTTTTGGTTTAAGTAACTGAGTTACTAACTGAGTTACTTTTTAATGAAGTAAGTAGTAATGGTAACTAGTTACGATTTCAGTAACTAGCACAACACTGGTCATTACTGATCAATACTGTCAACACCGATCAGTACTGTCAATACTGTCAACACTGATCAATACTGTCATTACTGACCAATACTGTCAACACCGATCAATACTGTCGACACGATCAATACTGTCGACACCGATCAATACTGTCAGCACTGATCAATATTGATCAGAGTAACGCATTACTTTTTGGTTTAAGTAACTGAGTTACTGAGTTACTTTTTAATGAAGTAAGTAGTAATGGTAACTAGTTACTATTTCAGTAACTAGCACAACACCGCTCAATACTATCAATACCGATCAATACTGTCGACCCTGATTAATACTATCGACACCGATCAATACTATCAATACCGATCAATACTGTCAGCACTGATCAATACTATCCATATCAATCAATATTGTCAGCATTGATCAATACTGCCAACACTGATCAATAGTGTCAACACCGATTTGGTTTGTCAACACCAATCAATACCGTCAGCACTGATCAATACTGCCAACACCGATCAATATGGTCAGCACTGATCAATACTGTCACTACTGATCAATATGGTCAGCACTGATCAATACTGTCAACACCGATCAATACTGTCACTACCGATCAATATGGTCAGCACTGATCAATACTGTCAGCACTGATCAATACTGTCACTACCGATCAATATGGTCAGCACTGATCAATACTGTCACTACCGATCAATACTGTCACTACCGATCAATATGGTCAGCACTGATCAATAGTCAACACCGATCAATACTGTCAGCACTGATCAATACTGTCAACACCGATCAATACTGTCAACACTGATCGATTCTGTCAGCACTGGTCAATACATATCAATACTCACTATATCAATCAGTCCTGTCTTGTGTCACTCAACGTGAGTGCTGATTGATCGATTAATAGATTGATGGTTGTATGTTATTGATCTTCAGCCGTCCTCTGGTCAGGTTCTGTTTCATTGATCAGTAAATTAGTCACATGGTGCAGTGACATCAACACCTGAGGACGGACTGATGATGGCGGCAGCAGTGGGCGGAGACTCAGAGTCGTGGCGCCACACGACTGAGTGTGGGGTCGACTTTGACTTTTGTTTGTTTTTGTTAGGCCAGGAAACGTCAGCGGGAGGAGGCGGAGTCTGGAGGAGGAGCGGGCGGGGCTTCTGTCATCAGTGTTGACGTCATTGGGGGCGGAACCTCAGCTTCTTCCTCTACAACAGCATCAAGGGCGGACCTTATCAACGAGCGAATCGGCTACAAGCCCCACCCGAAACCTGCCACGCTGCCGACCTTATTTGGAAGTTTACAGTTTTAATAATGACGAAATAAAGATGGTGAAAAAATAAATAAAGTTTCGTTTTTTATTCGCAACTGAAAACGACTCGTACCGCAGACAGTGTGTCGATAAAGTTACTGTGTTTGAATAAAGTTTAAACTTCAGAGGAGTGACGGAGATGACGCCGCTCTCCGTGGGGTTTGTTGGACCAATGAGACAGGTTAGGAATGACATCACTCGTCAGGCATGTTCATATGATTTGTTTTATTTTCATAATAAATGCTACGATAGTATTTTGATAAACAAATGTAAAAAACAAACAAATGATTAGTGTTGAAAACTGTCAGAAACAAACAGAATTTATTTACACAAACAGTAGGCGGCGCTCGACATCACTAACAGTTAGGCTCCGCCCTGACGAAGTCCAGGAAGTGATACGTGTCTTCTTATTTGTAGTTTATACATATTTATATTAAACTTTATCTTCTTTTCTTATAACAAGGTGGTCCGTCATTATTTCAGTTGCCATGACAACCTGGAGAAAACAAAGGAAGTGCTGACGATGTTTTTTGTTTTTTTAAAGTGTTTTGGAGCTGGTTTTTTTTTTTTTTCCCAAACTTTGGTTTAAAATAATAAAAATATCAGTTAAAAAATAAAATGTTTTAAATAAAGAATTTGAATCATGGGTTGGTCGGAGGAAACACATGTTGGAGTGGGCGTGGCCTGTGTGTGTGTGATTTTCAGAATAAAAGATTTATAAAAGACACAATGTTTAGTGGCGACAGCTGATTGGTCCTCAGAAGCTTTTAGTGTTCACGCTGTTGCCATGGTTACAGTAGTGAAAGGTGGTGTTCTGGGGGCGTGGTTTAGTGTCTGACATCACCTGATGACCTCGATGGATAA
Organism: Epinephelus moara; assembly: GCF_006386435.1. Lineage (NCBI taxonomy): Eukaryota > Metazoa > Chordata > Actinopteri > Perciformes > Serranidae > Epinephelus > Epinephelus moara. Next base: position 45,108,789 of record NC_065513.1, read on the forward strand.
TTTTAGCTTATTTTGAAATAAAACACAGGAAACTGAAGGTTTTTCACAAAAAAAGCAAACATTTGATTGTTTAAATAAAGTTTTGTTGTAAACGAGCATTAGCGTTAATAACTTCTGATTCAAGTTTCAACATGTTAGTATGTTTTATCATGCTAACATCTCTGGCTAAACTCATGCTAAGCTGTTAGCTCCGTAACACCAGACTGCACTTCCTGTTTGACGACAGAATAACCACGTGAGACGTAAACGTGTTTACAGATGCTAACATGATTAGCTACACATATGCTGATGTCAGTAATGTTTAGTCGTCTCAAACATTAGCAGCTAAATGCTAAGTGTCTTTTCTGTTTGTAGTGTTTCTAAAGGTTCATCACCTCCACCTGCTGGCCACGCCCACACATTGACCACGCCCACCCCAAACTAAAATAAAGTGTGCTGGTGGCGCTCTGCTGTACAGGAACTTCCTTCCTCTGTATCTAGTGTCATCACTTCTTGAAGGCGGCACGGTCATGTTATGATGTCATCACTTCTTGATGGTGAATAGGTCATGTGATGATGTCATCACTTCTTGATGGTGAATAGGTCATGTTATGATGTCATCACTTCTTGATGGCGACGAGGTCATATGATGATGCCGTCATCACTTCTTGATGGCGGCGAGGTTATGTGACTGATGTCATCACTTCTTGATGGCGGTGAGGTCATGTGATGATGTCACCACTTCTTGATGGCGGTGAGGTCATGTGATGATGTCATCACTTCTTGATGGCGGTGAGGTCATGTGACGATGATGTCATCACTTCTTCTTAATGGCAGCAAGGTCTCTCTGCAACTCTGAGAACTTGGGGCGGTCCTCAGGGTTGTACTGCCAGCAGCGCTGCATCACTTTGTACACATCATCAGGGCAACGCTGAGGACATGCCATCCTGTAACCTAGCAACCAGGAGAGGAGGGAGGGGGAAGAGTCAGTGTTTCCATAGTAACTCACAGAATGACTTAACGACCAATGAGTGACGAAGAGGGTGAGCATTCATTAAACATAAGTCTCTACTTTCGATGATGATGATGAAGAGCAGCTGGTTACCTTTCTCCACCTGCTCTCGGGCCTGCTGATTGGTCATCCCAGGATAAGGACACACCCCCAGACTGAACGTCTCCCACAACAGAATCCCATAACTCCACACGTCACTGTCAGAGCTGTAACGGCCTGCGACAGCCAATCAGAGAGCACGACACATCAATGACACATGGGTGACACACTGCTGTCACATCAGTGACACACTGCTGACACATCAGCGACACATCAGTGACACATGACAGAGGACTGACAGGACGTGTCAGCAGTGACGTACCGTAGTTGAGAGCCTCTGGCGCCGTCCATTTGATGGGAATCTGTTTGAGTCCAGATGAAGAATAAATCCCATCATCCTCCTGACGACTCATCCCAAAGTCACTGATCTTCAACACGCTGCCCTCTCCAACCAGACAGTTCCGCGCTGCCAGGTCCCTGACGGGGGACGGACAGAGACAGACGGGACAGAGACAGAGACACAGACAGACAGAGACATAGAGACACAGTGTGTTTGGATCAGTCAGGTGTGATGAGGACGTTCTCTGGGATGTTGATAAAGAAGGACGGACTCTCTCTATTCTTAGTGGACGGACATTGTGGACGTCAGCGTCCACATCACATGGACAACATCATAATTTAATGAAATGATGACGCCATGAGTTTAATGCCGTTTCTCTGTGACTCACCTGTGGATACAGTTCTTACTCTCCAGGTACGCCATGCCGGCGGCGGCGTCCACTGAGAACCGGACCAGCTGCTTCGTCTTCAACTCGTCCTTCTTCTTCCTCAGGAAGGACAGGAAGTCTCCACCTGACAGATGCAGCGAGAGTCAAACCTACAGCTGCTACAGTGACCAATCAGAAACAACCTCAGCAGGGACCAAGCTCCACCCACCAGGAACCAGCTCCATGACGATGTAGATCGGCTGGCGCTGGGTACAAACACCAATCAGCTTCACGATGTTTGGGTGATCGTACTGCTTCAGGATCCTACAGCCAATCACAGACAGGCATCATCAGACACCAGTAACAGTATTGGTGTATTGATGGATGTATTGATGGATGTATTGGTGTATTGATGGATGTACTGATGGATGTATTGGTGTATTGATGGATGTATTGATGTATTGATGGATGTA
>NC_065513.1:45113619-45120531 GCF_006386435.1 Epinephelus moara
TGATGGATGTATTGATGTATTGATGGATGTATTGGTGTATTGATGGATGTATTGATGTATTGATGGATGTATTGGTGTACTGATTGGTGTATTGATGGATGTATTGGTGTATTGATGGAGGTATTGATGGATGTATTGGTGTACTGATTGGTGTATTGATAGAGGCTGACCTGGCCTCAGAAAGGAACCTGATCTTCAGCTCTGGAGGTAAATCTTCTTTGCATGTTTTGACGGCAACCGGCGTTTTGTCTCGCTGCAGCGTCCCTTTAAATACCTCACCAAAGTTACCCTGACAGCCCGCAGAGAGCAGGGCATGATGGGACATGGAGGCAGAGAGAAACATGATGAGAGCCAAACGTTATCAACCAAAGAAATAAAAATGCTACAGAACCATGGTGTGGAAACAGGAAGTGAGGTCACCTTTCCCAGCAGGTCTCCCAGCACCACATCCTCATGGTTCAGGATCCATTTCTTATCCTACAGACAGACAGACAGAGACCTGTCACATGTTGATGTGTGTGTGTGTGTACGTCAGCAGTCACAGTAACATGCATATACACTGAGACTTAGAAATGCTGGTTGCCTTGACGACTGGGTTGAGCAACACGACTCCAGACTTCTTGGTGATGACCTGTTTGGTGGAGAAATGATGCTCGATGAGCTGAGGGATGGTGGCAAAGCCCGTCCCCTCGAAACGGTACTGACTCTGCAAGAGACACAGACGCATCATCTTTTGCAGTGTGTCAATGGCTTCATCTTTTACAGTGTGTCCTTTAGTATAAAAGTTCATCTTTATGTCATAAACAACAGCGCCCTATTTCAGAAAGCAGGCTCAACAAACTCTGAGCCTGAGCCTGATCTCTGAGCTGACTGAGCCTGAGCTGAGAAACAGAACAGCTGATCAGAATCAGTTCAACCAGCCTGAGAGAGGCGCGTTCACAGTGAGTACCGACAGACATCATCAGTAGAGTGCAGATAAGATGATTCATGATGTGCTGTCATGTGATGAGGTCATGTGTCTAACATACAGAAACATGTTTCTATCTTAACAGTGTTCATATATTTGAATATAATGTATTCAGCTGTAATGTGATGGAGCCCAAACACACTGGGCACAAACTCAACATCAGACACACAGATATTAAACAGACTGGTAAAAGTTTTGTTTCTACTGACTTCATTCTGTCAATATTAGGCTGAGGTTCATTTAACTGCTGTGAAATGACTTCATGTAATCTCCTTTATTCTCACATGGAGCTATTATGGGATGTTGAGTCCCATCAGTGAGCCAGTTACACCGCGGAGTCTTTGAATATATGAAAAGTATTCATGAATCACTGCATCATGTATCCACGTAGATTCATTTCTCATCAACACTGACAAACCTGCAGTTCTTTTTTTAAACATTATTTTTGGGCTTTTGTTGCCTTTAATGTCAGGACAGCATAACGTTATGGGGAGAGAGGGAACGACATGTAGCACAGGACAGCAGGCTGGGTTTGAACCCGCGGCCGCTGCGTCTGATCACGGGGCGTCCACTCCATCCACTGAGCCACCGATGCTCCGTGGTAATTACTTTAATAATGGATTGTGATTTATGTCCAGGGAAAACCACAACAAGGGTCCAAAGTGTTTTCAGAGCCAGAGACACTTTTCTTACGGGCCGACAAACCGCTGTCTCTCTGATGTGTTCAGTGTCTCTGATGTTATAAAGAAAAGAATCAAAGGACAATGCATAAAATGTGCTGTGATGATAATGTAAATCCAGGATGTGTAATATGTGATATATGTGGGTGGAACAGATTGTTAGATAAATGATAGAGTGTGAGGTCAAACAGTATCTTTCATATAGACACTCCTCCAGGGAGACATCCAAACAGGCTCTAATCACCTTCTCCTTACACAACAGCCTCTGAATACACTGGGCCTCAACCTCCACCACTTCATTCACTAAAGGACACGCCATGTTTCTACTTCCTGCTACACGCTCAGCCTCAGGCTGACATGAAGCAAACCTGTGACTCAGCAGGTTAGCTTCACAGAGTATGTTGCCATAGTAACTGACTCAGGGTTATGCTGAGCTGGCTTTGTGAAATGGAAAACTCAAGAGTTTCATTTCAGGCTCAACATACTCAGAGTTTTCACTGATCCTGCTCTCTGACATAGGGCCCTGAGGGGTATTCCAGGTAGGAGGTTCAACAAACTCTGAGTCTAACCCTGAACTCTGACTTGATTTACCCTGAGATGGAACTGAAAACCCAGAGTTTCCCTCATTTCAGGCTCAACATACTCAGAGTTTTCACTAAACCTGCTTTCTGGATTACCCCTCAGGTGTTGTGGTTACGACATAAACAACAGGTGACTGTTTACGAGATAAACAACAGGTTTGTTTGGATACGTACGTCAGCGTACTGGATGATGAAGTGTCTTCTCTGCTCATCAGAAAACACTGACAGGACGTATTCGCCTGGTTTGCCGTGGCTCTCCCTGACCAGAAAGTCTCCCTGTTGCCGTAGTAACTCCTGAGCCTCTGTGCGGGGGATGGCGCCGTGATACCACTCCTGCTCTGCCAGAGGGCGCTCTGATGTCGGGATGACATCAAAGAACTGCTGCAGGGAGGAAGACACTCTGTCAGAGCTTAAACTTTATTAACAACAAGTATCACTGCATGGAGACAGACAGGTGGGACAGACAGGTGAGACAGACAGACAGGTGAGACAGACAGACAGGTGAGGCAGACAGGTGAGACAGACAGACAGGTGAGGCAGACAGGTGGAACAGACAGACAGGTGGGACAGACAGGTGAGGCAGACAGGTGAGACAGACAGACAGGTGAGGCAGACAGGTGGAACAGACAGACAGGTGAGACAGACAGGTGAGGCAGACAGACTGGTGGGACAGACAGATGAGACAGACAGACTGGTGGGACAGACAAACAGGTGGGACAGACAGACAGGTGGGACAGACAGACAGGCAGACAGACAGATGGGACAGACAGACAGACGGGACAGACAGACAGGTCAGGCAGACAAACAGGTGAGGCAGACAGGTGGGACAGACAGACAGGTGAGACAGACAGGTGGGACAGACAGACAGACAGACAGACAGACAGGTGGGACAGATAGACAGACAGGTGAGGCAGACAAACAGGTAAGGCAGACAGGTGGGACAGACAGACAGGTGGGACAGACAGACAGGTGAGGCAGACAGGTGGGACAGACAAACAGGTGAGGCAGACAGGTAGGACAGACAGGTGAGGCAGACAGACAGATGAGGCAGACAGGTGGGGCAGACAGACAGGTGGGACAGACATACAGGTGAGGCAGACAGGTAGGACAGACAGACAGGTGAGGCAGATAGGTGGGACAGACAGACAGATGAGGCAGACAGGTGGGACAGACAGACAGGTGGGACAGACATACAGGTGAGGCAGACAGGTAGGACAGACAGACAGGTAGGACAGACAGGTGGGACAGACAGACAGATGAGGCAGACAGGTGGGGCAGACAGACAGGTGGGACAGACATACAGGTGAGGCAGACAGGTAGGACAGACAGACAGGTGAGGCAGATAGGTGGGACAGACAGACAGGTGGGACAGACAGGTGGGACAGACAGACAGGTGGGACAGACATACAGGAGAGGCAGACAGGTAGGACAGACAGGTGGGACAGACAGGTGAGACAGACATACAGGTGAGGCAGACAGGTAGGACAGACAGACAGGTGAGGCAGACAGGTGGGACAGACAGACAGGTGAGGCAGGCAGGTGGGACAGACAGGTGAGGCAGACAGGTAGGACAGACAGACAGGTGAGACAGACAGGTGGGACAGACAGACAGATGAGACAGACAGGTAGGACAGACAGACAGGTGGGACAGACATACAGGAGAGGCAGACAGGTAGGACAGACAGACAGGTGGGACAGACATACAGGTGAGGCAGACAGGTAGGACAGACAGACAGGTGAGGCAGAGGTGTGGCAGACAGACAGGTGAGGCTGACAGGTGGGACAGAGGTGAGACAGAGAGGTGGGACAGACAGGTGAGGCAGACAGACAGACAGACAGGTAGGACAGACAGACAGGTGAGACAGAGATGTAAGACAGAGAGATGAGATAGACAGACAGGTGGGACAGACAGACAGACAGACAGGTGAGACAGACAGACAGGTGGGACAGACAGACAGACAAGACAGACAGACAGACAGACAGGTGAGACAGACAGACAGGTGGGACAGACAGACAGACAGGTGGGACAGACAGACAGACAGACAGGTGAGAGAGACAGACAGACAGGTGGGACAGACAGACAGGTGGGACAGACCCCAGGACAGAGCCCAGCATGGTTTTGGGGGAGCGGATCATTCCAGCCAGAGAGTGACGCAGTGTGTCGAAGTGAGAGAGACAGACAGACAGACAGGTGGGACAGACAGACAGGTGAGACAGACAGACAAACAGACAGGTGGGACAGACAGACAGGTGGGACAGACAGACAGATAGACAGACAGACAGGTGAGACAGACCCCAGGACAGAGCCCAGCATGGTTTTGGGGGAGCGGATCATTCCAGCCAGAGAGTGACGCAGTGTGTCGAAGTGAGAGAGACAGACAGACAGGTGGGACAGACAGACAGGTGAGACAGACAGACAGACAGACAGGTGGGACAGACAGACAGGTGGGACAGACAGACAGACAGACAGACAGACAGGTGGGACAGACAGACAGACAGACAGACAGGTGAGACAGACCGAGGTGGAGGAGCCCAGCATGGTTTTGGGGGAGCGGATCATTCCAGCCAGAGAGTGACGCAGTGTGTCAAAGCGAGAACTTCTCTCCTTGGATTTGTCCTGGTCCGACACAGACACATCAAACAGGAAGTGACACACTGGACACAGTTTTGAATGGTGACATTATTTTGAAAGGGCAGCACTTCCTGTCAGCTGAACGCTGTACTTCTTATACAGACGTCACCTCAGATCATCCATCAATCAGTAACTGCATATTTACCGTTGATCCCACCGAGCGGGCGTCGTCCTCATAAGGCAGTGCAGGGGGAGGCGGCGGTGGGGGCGGGGAGGCGGCGGCGGCAGCCATCTTGGCATCCAGCAGGGCCTTCTGGGAGGCGAGGCGGGCCTCGGAGCCGCGGAGTGATTGGACGGCGTGATGAAGCTCCAGAAGAGACAGTTTCTGACTGAGCAGCAGGACACAGCTGAGGACGAAAGACACCAACAATCAGGACAGAGACACCCAGAGACAGTGAGAGACAGAGACCTTTTAACCACCAACTCCTGATTTACAATAAACAAACATAGAAACCCTAACCATATATATACCACTCATTACATATTTACCCCCACCCCCCCAAAAAAACAACAGACAGAGACAGACAGGGACAGACAGGGACAGACAGACACAAAGACACAGAGACAGACAGGACAGAGACAGAGACAGACAGGACAGGGAGGTTGGTCTTTGATCTGATTGGTCGTCGGCTGACTCACTCGCTCTTCCTCTCAGCGCTCTGCTGACTCGTCTGGATTTTGGTGTCGAGGTCGTCGGCCAGCGCCTCCTTCGTCCGTAGATTCTGCTGAGTCAGGGACAGCTCCTCCGTTGCCGACGACAACCTGGACAAACAATAGACGATAAGAAAATCTGTGAGGATCGTACGGAAACACAGAGAGGACAAATTTTTATCAAAGTTTAAAATCCTTCCCACAAGTTTCACAAAGTTTTACCATCTTTAACTTTTACTGTTTTTACTAAAATACTGTAAACTAGTCCATACCCATTGAGTGCACAGCTGCCCACGTACAGTTTCACATGGTGTGTGTTTGGGATACAGGTCACAGGAAATCGCAGATTAAATAGTCAACTGAACCCATTAAGAAGAGCAATGTATTCAGACAGAGTGTTTGTGAGTTTGATAGTACGATTGCTTTATTGAAAGTACAGTAGTACCATTGCCAATAGTGGGATAGTTAGTGGGCTAAAACTGTACATTAGTAGTTGAGGTAGCACGTTGAAAGGCAGATAGTTAAAGTGTTTATATGTTGTATTGACTGGGGCGCACTGGTAGAATGACTATAACGTGACGTTATTAACAACTGTAACAATTGTAGTGTTACGTTAATAACAACTATAATGTGACGTTAATAACAACTGTAATGTGACGTTAATAACAACTGTAATGTGACGTTAATAACAACTATAACGTGACATTAACAACTATAACGTGACATTATTAACAACTATAACGTGACATTAATAACAACTATAACGTGACATTATTAACAATTATAACGTGACGTTAATAACAACTGTAATGTGACGTTAATAGCAACTATAATGTGACGTTAATAACAACTGTAATGTGACGTTAATAGCAACTATAATGTGACGTTAATAACTGTAATGTGACGTTAATAGCAACTATAATGTGACGTTAATAACAACTGTAATGTGACGTTAATAACAACTATAACGTGACATTATTAACAAATATAACGTGACGTTAATAACAACTGTAATGTGACGTTAATAGCAACTATAATGTGACGTTAATAACAACTGTAATGTGACGTTAAGAACTATAACGTGACATTAACAAATATAATGTGACGTTAATAACAACTGTAATGTGATGTTAATAGCAACTATAATGTGACATTAATAACAACTATAATGTGACGTTAATAACAACTGTATTGTGACGTTAATAACAACTGTAATGTGACGTTAACAACTATAACGTGACATTATTAACAACTATAACGTGATGTTAACAACAACTGTAATGTGACGTTAATAACTATAACGTGACGTTATTAACAACTATAACGTGACGTTAATAACAACTGTAATGTGACGTTAACAACTATAACGTGACATTATTAACAACTATAACGTGATGTTAA
>NC_065513.1:45120562-45137909 GCF_006386435.1 Epinephelus moara
ATGCTGTAAAGCCCTGTGAGGCAAATTGTGATTTGTGATATTGGGCTTTATAAATAAAATTGATTGAATTGATTGATTGATTATTAACAACTATAACGTGACGTTAATAGCAACTGTAATGTGACGTTAATAACAACTGTAATGTGACATTATTAACAAATATAACGTGACGTCAATAACAACTGTAATGTGACGTTAATAGCAACTATAACGTGACATTATTAACAAATATAATGTGACGTTAATAACAACTATAACGTGACATTATTAACAAATATAACGTGACGTTATTAACAACTAAAATGTGACATTAATAACAACTATAACGTGACATTATTAACAAATATAACGTGACGTTATTAACAACTAAAATGTGACGTTAATAACTATAATGTGACGTTAATAACTATAATGAGGACAGTGTGGACATGAGACAGTGAGGACATAACGACATGAGACAGTGAGGACATGAGGACAGTGAGGACATCAGGACATGAGACAGTGAGGACATCAGGACAGTGAGGACAGTAAGTAACAGGATGTGGTCTGAAACTCTGTATGACGAAGCTTTGTGAAAACAGGTAGTGGAGACTTTTAATTTGGCAGACAACAGGAAACAGTGGTGACACTTTTATTTTGAAGGAGCTCACATGGCCTGCAGGCTGTCTGCCGTCAGCGTGTTCCACAGGATCTCATTGGCTGGCAGGTTGTCCGTTTCGTCCAACAGAGACGCATCGAACTCCACGCTCGCCTCTGGAGTCTCCGGAGACCTGGGGGGGGGGGCAGACGCTGTTACTACGGTAACTATGAACAGGACAAACTATTACCACAGTAACCACCATGTGATTGGTTTGATGTGATGTGATTTTCTGACCTGTAGGCGTCGATGAAGTGTTGGTACTCTGCCAACGGGTCGATCTGCTCCACCGCCGCCGAAATCTCCTGATGAACCTTCACGATCTCCTCCGTCAGAAGACTGCTGATCTCACAGTACTCCTCCAGGATACTCTTACTGCAGTAACACACAGATATATCTACAGCACTCCTCCAGGGTACTCTTACTGCAGTAACACACAGATATATCTACAGTATACTTTGCTCTGTGGTGTGGCGGTGTTTTGGCGGTCATGTGACTCACAGTGCGAGCGTCATGTCCTCCTGCATCCTCTGCAGAGCATCGAGCAGTGCAGGTGCGGCGTGGCGGCGGTGTTCGTCCTGCTGTGTGCGAGCACCGCACACTGCCAACACATACTGGTTGTGAAGGTTGTGGAGCTTCGCCGTGGCTTTGTCGTATCGCTCCCGGGCACGCTCCGCCTCCCGGCCTGTGATTGGACGGGAAACATTTGAGGAACGGATCATAAAGAAACATCAGCAGCAACATGTCACGTGTCCTGATCACATGATGAAACATTTCATAAACCTTTAGCCAGTGCCTCTCGGTACTTCTCTTTGGCGTTGTTGGCGTCACGGCTCAGCTGACGATACGTCGTCTTCAGCTTGTCCAGGTCACTCCTGGTTACCTGGCAACAACAAAACAAAGGGACACTGTCCAGCTGCAGAACAATACCTGACACTTCAGCTCGTCCACTGTCTCCACACGCACACGCACACACCTTGTAGTTGTGGCTCTCCAGCTGATGATGAAGACTCTGGTAGCTCTTCTTCACCTGCTGCTTGTCTCTGATCAGTGTGGCCAGGCGGTGCAGAGGACCCGAGTTCAGATCATCAGCGTGACTCCTCATGATGCGACCCAATGCCTCCGTCTGACGGACCACCTGAGACCACGACTGACGGAGACACAGACACACTGGGTGAGACACTGAGACCAGGACAGACAGTGGGACAGAGACAGACAGTGGGACAGAGTGATTTCACCTTGCTCACAGTGCTGACGTAATCAGCAGCTTCCTGTTTCTCAGTTTGCTGAGTCATGCTGAGCAGGAGAGCAGCGTATTCTTTATCGCTCTTCACTCGCAGAGTCATAAAACGCTTCACCGTCTCCAGCAGCTAGAGGGCGACACAGAGACATGTTCACACAGCGTCACATGGAGGACACGAAGGACAGCAATACAACTATTCACAGATGGTACCTTCCTGTGACGCTACACTAACTAGAGAGCGTCTGCGTTACATCGTATAGAACTAGAGAGCGTCTGCGTTACATCCTATAGAACTAGAGAGCGTCTGCGTTACATCATACAGAACTAGAGAGCGTCTGCGTAACATCATACAGAACTAGAGAGCGTCTGCCTTACATCGTACAGAACTAGAGAGCGTCTGCGTTACATCGTACAGAACTAGAGAGCGTCTGCGTTACATCGTACAGAACTAGAGATCGTCTGCGTTACATCGTACAGAACTAGAGATCGTCTGCGTTACATCGTACAGAACTAGAGAGCGTCTGCGTTACACCGTATAGAACTAGAGAGCGTCTGCATTACACCGTATAGAACTAGAGAGCGTCTGCATTACATCGTATAGAACTAGAGAGCGTCTGCATTACATCGTATAGAACTGAGAGCGTCTGCATTACATGATCGTATAGAACTAGAGAGCGTCTGCATTACATCATAGAGAACTAGAGAGCATCTGTATTACATCATACAAAACTAGAGAGCGTCGGCGTTACACTGTACAGAACTACAGAGCGTCTGCGTCACATCGTACAGAACCAAAGAGCGTCTGCATTACATGTTACAGAACTACAGAGCGTCTGTGTTACATCGCAGAGAACTAGAGAACATCTGCGTTACACCGTACAGAACCAAAGAGCGTCTGCGTTACACCGTACAGAACCAAAGAGCGTCTGCGTTACATCGTACAGAACTAGAGAGCGTCTGCGTTGCATTGTACAGAACCAAAGAGCGTCTGCGTCACATCATACAGAACCAAAGAGCGTCTGCATTACATGTTACAGAACCAAAGAGCGTCTGCGTTACATCGTACAGAACTAGAGAGCGTCTGCGTTGCATTGTACAGAACCAAAGAGCGTCTGCGTTACATCGTACAGAACTACAGAGCGTCTGCGTTACATCGTACAGAACTAGAGAGCGTCTGCGTTACATCGTAAAGAACTACAGGGCGTCTGTGTTACATTGTACAGAACCAAAGAGTGTCTGCGTTACATCGTCAGAACTACAGGGCGTCTGCATTACATCGTACAGAACCAAAGAGTGTCTGCATTACATCGTACAGAGCGTCTGCATTACATCGTACAGAACCAAAGAGTGTCTGCATTACATCGTACAGAACTACAGGGCGTCTGCATTACATCGTACAGAACCAAAGATACAGGGCGTCTGCATTACATCGTACAGAACCAAAGAGCATCTGTGTTACATCGTAGAGAACCAGAGAATGTCTGCGTTACATCGTACAGAACCAAAGAGCGTCTGTGTTACATCGTCAGAACTACAGGGCGTCTGCATTACATCGTACAGAACCAAAGAGCATCTGCGTTACATCGTACAGAACTACAGAGCGTCTGCATTACATCGTACAGAACTACAGAGTGTCTGCATTACATCGTACAGAACCAAAGAGTGTCTGCATTACATCGTCAGAACTACAGGACGTCTGCATTACATCGTACAGAACTACAGGGCGTCTGCATTACATCATACAGAACCAAAGAGCATCTGTGTTACATCATACAGAACTAGAGAGCTTCTGCGTTACATCGTCAGAACTACAGAGCGTCTGCATTACATCGTACAGAACCAAAGAGCGTCTGTGTTACATCATACAGAACTAGAGAGCGTCTGCGTTACATCGTCAGAACTACAGGGCGTCTGCGTTACATCGTACAGAACAAAAGAGCATCTGCGTTACATCGTAGAGAACTAGAGAGTGTCTGCGTTACATCGTACAGAACTAGAGAGCATCTGCGTTACATCGTACAGAACTAGAGAGCGTCTGCGTTACACTGTACAGAACTAGAGAGCGCCTGCGTTACATCGTACAGAACTAGAGAGCGTCTGCGTTACATCGTACAGAACTAGAGAGCGTCTGTGTTGCGTTACATCGTACAGAACTAGAGAGCGTCTGTGTTGTATTACATTGTACAGAACTAGAGAGCGTCTGTGTTGCATTACATCGTACAGAACTAGAGAGCGTCTGCGTTACATCGTACAGAACTAGAGAGCATCTGCGTTACATCATACAGAACTTGAGAGCGTCTGTCCAGACCAAAGTGAAATCTACATGTTCTGCAGCTGAGCAGCTAACGACCTCACTAGCCTGCTAACTGACATTAGCGTTGCAGAATGAAGGTCTTTCAGGTTTTTCAGTCTTTAGTTGTGTAGCTGCTGTCTGCTCTGCCTATGACACAACGGCTAAATCACTGCTTCATGCGAGATGTGATTGGCTGTGTAGAAACGCTGTCTGCATCTACAGAGACGGACTCAGAGCGATGTGAGTTCATTCTCTCAGAGGACACAGAAAGTGGCTCACAGTGCAGATCTGTCCCTGTACTGTACCTTTAACTCCCAGTCCTGCAGCTTCAATAATCCCTCATGGGAATTCCTCAGATCCCGACCGAACCCCATCCTGGATCACACACACAAACACACACGCACACACACACACTCTCTCTATGTCTAACGGCGAGGGCGAGCAGGGAATGATTTCATGGTTGTCTGTGGAGACAGAACAGAGATTATTAGAGTAACACACATATTAATACATGAAGCAGCTCATAATAATCTGGACTTTAGGAAAATAAAGCTGCTCTATCTTGTCTTCAGAGTCCACTGAGAAAACCAGTGATTTTAACATCAGTGAACACGGAGCTGCTGGTCTGCTGCTGCCTCCATCAGTTAGTATGTCTGTGTTACTGTGTGACTTTGGTGTTATAAAGGGTTAATTCCTGAGAATTCTCCAACTTCTTGACTGACTCCCAAACTTTCCAAACTCATCTGTTACAATAATAAACATAGGTATAGTAATAGATATAATAGATACAAGTCTGCCCAGAGAGAAGGTGAATGATTCATGATCCTGATTAAAAATACCTCTCAGATTCCTGTACAGCTCCACTCAGACATCCTCCTTCTGACCTCTGTCACAACTTACTAACACTTTTTACACTTCTTCACAGACACCTCAGAAACATCCTCTAACCCTGAGGGACACCCAACATCTCCCACAGCCCGTCTGAGTCCCGGAACCGCGTCCAAATCCTGGCAGTCCGGTTCACTTTGGGTCCAAACCCACTGGAGTAAAACTGAAGCTAGGCTAACGCTAGCCGCTAGCTTCTTCTCTTTAAAAGTAATGGGAGCTGAAGCTAACAGGCTAACAGGATAACGGCTGCTGTGAGGAAGCTAACAGGCTAACAGCGGCTGATAAACTTTATCTAAACAAACAAACAAGTAAACAAACGGACAAAAACAAACCTCCGTTAATGTGTCGGTGTTTTTCTGCTCGTTTCTCCGGTGAGTAAAGAAAAGATGAAGGCAGCAGACTGAGGAGGAGGAGGAGAAGGAGGAGCAGCGGTGGGACAGTCGGGAGGAGGTTCGCTGTTTTTCCACTTCTTCCAGCCGCACTAACACACCGGGAAACGGTCTCTGTTCGGCGGCACACTCGCTGTCCTGTCACCGCGGTCCTCTGCCGTCCTCCGCCGGACTCATTCCCTCCTCTTCTCTGGGTTTTTCTCCTCCGGTTCCCCGGATACTCCTCCGGTCGTCCGGCTAAAGGGCTAACGGCTAATGGCTAACAGGGAGGGGCTTCCGCCGGAAATGGAAAAGGGGGAAAGGGGGGGGGTACATGTATGAGACACTGAGGGACAAACACAGAGTTAATGAGCTATAACACCAATAATAATAACAATAATAACAATAACCAAAATAATAAAAAGACAAATGAATACATACGTAAGTATAAATATATTTCCATATATGGGTAATATACATACATATATATATATATATATATATACATATATATATATATATATATATATATATATATCAATCAATCAATCAATCAATTTTATTTATAAAGCCCAATATCACAAATCACAATTTGCCTCACAGGGCTTTACAGCATACGACATCCCTCTGTCCTTATGACCCTCGCAGCGGATAAGGAAAAACTCCCCAAAAAAAACCCTTTACCGGGGAAAAAAAACGGTAGAAACCTCAGGAAGAGCAACTGAGGAGGGATCCCTCTTCCAGGACGGACAGACGTGCAATAGATGTCGTACAGAACAGATCAGAAATAAGTGGTTGTTTTTACCAAGCCGTCGCTGCGTCTCTAGCCGGGGGACCATTGAACCAAAACCAGGTATTTTAGAAAGAAAAGATCATTGTTCAAACAGAGTCGAGTTGTTTTTGTGCCTTAAGCTAGTTTCATCATCTCTGTTATATACAATGTTCACATGATGTAACACATCTGAGGTTTGCAGAAACGTTCAGTGCCAACATTTATTCTGGTGTTTCGGTTCGGTCTACAGACGACAGGAAGGGTCATCATGAGATGTCGAGTCTGAGCTGCAGCGAGGGGCGTGACTGAAAACTGTGACAGGACGACGAGGACTCAGAGAATGACGAGGCTGTTTATCTTTTCTTTTCACTAACCCTAACCCCTGAGGTCAGGCTGATTTATTTTGTCTCCGATTTACAGTTTCAACCTTTTTAGGTTTTAGATCAGATCAAAGTAATAAAACCTGCCTTTCACCACAGATCATAAAGATGTGACGATGAAGAGGACGACGTGTGTCTGTATCAGACCTTCATCAGTGTCTGAATTAATCAGGCTGAGAAACTGGAACAGACAGTCTTAATGAAGGGTCAGGTCCAAATATATTAACTGTGTGTGTGTGTGTGGGGGGGGGGGGGCAGCCCTCTAAAACCCTCTGAAACTAAACAGCCTTCATGTGAGTCCAGAGTGTGTGACCGCACATCTGTTACAGCTGTTCACTCATTACATCACGTCATTATTAAACAGTGATGGTTCCAATGAGGCTGCTTCAGAAATATCAGACGTGATTAAATCAGATGTCAAAGATTTATTCTTGTTAATCTGTGTTTGAGTGTTTTAAATATTAAACTGTGACAGGATCCAAGTGTGAAGCCATGATGATGATGATGTCATCATGATATAAAGGAAACTCGGTGTATCAGTGTGACTGAGCCGCGGCGTGCAGCTGATGATAAAGTGATGTGTGAGGACGTGTGTGGTCACATCCTGTCATTTTGTGAGTATCCTCTGTGAATCCTTTCAACAAAAACTAACCTGCGTATGAGACCTGCCAACATCTGGAATAGAAACAGGGGAAACCCTCTGTTTCCTGGTGATGACATCATCATCACTGAGGGCAGTCAGTCAGAAGTTGGTCCCAAAAACTGGACTCAGTTCAGTTCGGAGGAAAAGTTTGTGTAACGGAGAAATTAACAGTTCCTTCATCAGGAAACATAACGAGAGAGAGACGAGGAGAAAAGAAGAAAGTGTCTGAAGGACGGCATAGAGATGAATTCTGATTCTCTCTGAGCAGGAGGTGAACACGATGTCTCAGGTTCAAACACTCACCAGCAGCATGGCCTGTTCATGGAGCAGCTGCTGCTGCAGGATCTCCAGGTGCCTCTGCTCCTCCTCCAGCTGACGCCGGATGTACTCCTGTCAATCAAACACAGCCCGCCCCCCCATCAGCTCAATGTTGCAGGATCATTTACGCACACATCATCTTAATCTGATGAAGGAGATGCACCAGTTTATCCGTCAGACATCGACATCAGCTGTCGGACAAACCGTTGATTTACTCATCAGCATTGTTTCATCCCAAACACACACGTTACAGCAATAAGCAGCATTCTTTATAATCTGTGTTAATTCACTGTAAGAATTAACACAGATTTCACCAAATCACAAAATATTTGTTTTCTTAAATTCTTTAAATTACACAATTTTTGTTTTTGGGGAGAAAAAGTTCCAACTGAGAATTTTACTGTCACTGCAGCATGACGCACAGAAATGATCAAATTCAGAAACAACGTCTGAGCCACAGTCAAATAAACATGGCGGCCGCGTCTCGCTGAGCACATTCAGATTTTTGGTAATGATTTCCAGAGGTAATTGATGAGAAAATGGTTCAAATCTTTGAACAGTTTTGGGGAAAAAAAATAAAATGAGTGTGAGCTTATATATATATATGTATATATATACATATATATATATATACATCTACATACATATATATATATATATGTATATATATATATATACATCTACATACATATATATATATATATATATGTATATATATATGTAAGATAGTAGGGGATTTAATTGTGGGGAGAATCATGAAATCTGTTTTGAAAGAAAATAAAAAATAATAATAATTGTCCTGGGCAGCACGGTGGTGTGGTGGTTAGCACTGTCGCCTCACAGCAAGAGGGTTCCTGGTTCGATCCCGGGCGTGGGAGCCCTTCTGTGAGGAATTTGCATGTTCTCCCCGTGTCAGCGTGGGTTCTCTCCGGGCACTCCGGCTTCCTCCCACAGTCCAAAGACATGCAGATTGGGGATAAGGTTAATTGATGACTCTAAATTGTCTGTAGGTGTGAATGTGAGCGTGAATGGTTGTTTGTCTCTATGTGTCAGCCCTGTGATAGTCTGGCGACCTGTCCAGGGTGAACCCTGCCTCTCGCCCAATGTCAGCTGGGATAGGCTCCAGCCCCCCCGTGACCCTCAAGAGGATGAAGCGGTTAGAAGATGAATGAATGAATAATTGTCCTTATCTCTTTACAGCCTGGATCAACTCCGTTTTGACCTTTGACACCTGAGAAAATCAGTTTTTCATTTAAAGACATGAACAATAAGCAAAATATGAGTAAAATATCATATACTTATCAAAAACAGAATCAGTTTTGAGCTCTTAAGACCTTTAACAGTGAAGCAATGTTGCTTCAGTTGTTGCAGAAAATGTTCAAAACTGGGTTTGGAGTCTGTCCAGGTCTTCTTGTGAATGTGAAATTTTCCTAGAAAAAGAAGTAACTGTACAAAACAATAAAGTCTTTCTCTTTCTCCTTGTCTTCAAAACAAATAAAAATGTCTTTTTCTTGTAAGTGGATTGTTTATCCAGTTTTTCTGCTGATGTAATTCTGTTCATCCATCCAGAACATTCTAGTATAGGCTATACACAGTGATCAAACATATGACAGATTGTTTCTTCCTCTCTTCCACAGAAAATACAAGAATATTCAATATCAATTTTAAAGTTTTCTCTAAGTTTTCTCTGCTGGATATATTTTATGTATTATTTTAAAAGAGACCTCTTTAACTTTATTATTCAGACAGAATTTATCTCCAACTAGCCAAAATTTCTTCCAATCAACTTCTCCATGAAGCGAGGTCCAAAAGAATTTTGCTGAGGGCACAGATACAGTATGCATGTGATTCCTGATGACTTTATTCCAACATTTATTCTTAGTAATGTCATTTACTCTGAGGAACAAACACTGCTGAGTGGAACAGTCGTAGAGACCTCAATAGTTGATCCTCTAAGCAGCTGCAGTGCACTCCTCAGTACAGCATCTCAGACCACTGCATATTCCTTTGGCGTAATTGGCAGCCTGAACTTAGAGAGGAATTCATTATACGTTAGTAACTGTCCCTCAGCATTCACAAGTTGTTTAACTAATACCATTTTCAACCCATTTTTAATAATACAATGATTTGTTTCTATATTGAATACTCTTGTTATTCCAGATGTAATAACTAGTTGGCGAAAAATTATGTTTGTGCACATTTTCCAGGACAGCAGTGCTTGTTTATGAAAATGTGCTAATTTTACAGGTAATTTTTCAGTCTTATAATCACATGTTAACAGAAGTCTAAGACCGCCGATTGAGTTAAATATATGTTTAGGGAAAGTATTCCAAATATTGTCTTTTTCTGTAACTAAATTAGTTAACCATTTTACTTTGAAAGAATTATGTAATGTTTCATAACTTAGCACCTGAAGACCACCATCTCTTCTTATGTTACATAAAACATTATAATATTATCTATCTGTTCCTCCAAATACAGCTGAATAAAGTCTGATCTAATGTGTCGTATACTGCAGCAGGTATTTCAGGTGCAAAGGACACACAGACAGCTCGAGATGTCCCCTCAGCTTCAGACAGTAAAACTCTACCATTCAGTGAGAGCTCTCTCATCAGACACAGATTGAACTGGTTTGTTATTTGTTCCACTGCAGGGTCCAAGTTTAAGTTACTGTGACATAACAACACCTAAATATGTCACCGTATTCTTCACAGGGAAAACATTCACGTTGCTTTAGTGGTCATTACACAGATTTGTTCAAGCTTTGATCACCTCATAGTAGACAAGGAAACAGTGGTGTCATCAGTGGTGTCATCAGTGGTGTCATCGGCCAGTTGGACTGATTTAAATTCTCTGTCTGAGGCTGTTATACCTTGAAATAAACCTTTTTTAATAATTTGAGTCACAAGAAGGAATAAAAAAGGACTCAGGGGACATCCTTGTCTTATTCCCTGCAGGATGTCAAATCTCGGGGTCGTACTGTTGGCTAGCTTAACAGAGCTGTTACACCCATTATACAGTGTTTTAACTGCCTTCAAAAATGGCTTCAAAACATTTAATAGTTTTAAACATAAATTGGTGACTTATCATATCAAATGCTTTGTAAAAATCAACAAATAAAATCAAACTATCATCCAGTATATATTCATTATAATCAGTCATATCTAGTATTAATCATACATTATTACATATATTTCTTCCAGGCATAAAACCAGATTGTTCTTCTTCAATAATATCATCTAATCCTGATTTTAATGTTCTAGCAAAGACCATGGCAAATATCTTTGCATCGTTATTTAACAGGCTAATTGGTCTCCAGTTCTCAATACTCAGTTTAAATTTTTTTGGTTTAGGGATCAATTTAATAAGACCTTGACGAAGAGTTGGCAGAAGTTCTTCTTTTTCTATGGCGTCTTCAAATACAGCAACTAAAAATGGAGCTAATGTCTCACTAAAATCTTTATAGAATTCACACTGAGCAATGGTCCCTCCTAAATCTTTCCGTGGCCACTGGGATTAATACTGTTAAAATGAATATATTCCCGCGCTTTTTATATTTATTTCAATGCTTTCCTATCTTCCTCCCTCTTGCTTTCTTCCGTAAGGTAGATAGTCTTATTTTGGATTTTATCTGGAACAAGAAGCCTCCTAGGTTGCGCCGCCAAGTTTTACAGAGGCCCAAAGCTTTGGGTGGAATGGCACCACCTAACCTCTTGTATTATTACTGGGCAACGAATATATGGAACCTGAATTATTGGATCCGATGTGACGATATGGAGTCCCCTCCAGCGTGGTTGGTCGTGGAGGCAAATTGAAGGCCTTACTGTATACACCTCTTTCCTCTTCTACTTCTAGTTATACTAAAGATGTGATAGTGGCCTCCTGCCTTAAAACCTGGGTTCAATTTAGACGCCATTTTGGCCTACAAACACACTCTGTCGGGGCTCCCCTTGCAGCAAATCATATCTTTCCTCCATCTTTATCGAATAATACTTTCTCTATATGGGCAAGGCTGGGTATAAGAGCCTTAAGAGACCTGTATGTGGATTCTTCTTTTGCCTCTTTTCAACAATTAGTTAATAAATTTTCGCTTTCTAAAGCACATTTTTTCAGGTACCTACAAGCTCGACATTTTGCCTGCAGCTCATTTCCAGGATTTTCTGCTCTTCCTAGTCCCTCTGACTATGAGATCTTCCTGAGACCTCTCCTTTCAATGAGAGGGGCGATTTCTTCTATATATTCAAGTATTTGTAACCTTTCTGGCTCTTCTACTGTGCTTAAAACTGTATGGGAGACGGATTTGGGAGTGTTGATCTCAGATGATGTTTGGGACGAGGTCTTAAAGAGGGTTCACAGGTCTTCAGTTTGTGCTAGACACAGTTTCATGCAATGTCAGATCCTACATCGAGCTCACTATACTAAAGTTCGGCTTGCAAAAATATGATTATGATGATTATATCAATGATGATGGATTTATGCTCTTTCTTGATTTCTATAAGGCTTTGATACGATAGAACACCCTTTTATTTTTAAGGCACTAGAACTGTGTGGTTTTGGAGAGAAATTTAGGAATGTAATAAAATGCTTTTATCACGACACTAATAGCTCATTGTCTTTGTCAAGCCGTACCTCCCCTCGTTTTACAATCAACAAAGGGATTAAACAGGGATGTCCAATCTCACTGTCTCTGTTCATAATTGAAATGTTGGCCATTCTTATTAAAAACACAGATACTGAGCAATTGAGTGTCTTTGATAACCAAATGGTCATAAGTCAACTGTTTTTAAAAAATGTGGAGCAGGTCCCAAAAGCAATTCAGATAANAACCGAGAAAACAAGCAGGAGCGACTGCAACAGGCTGCACACGCGGGCGCATGCGCACTAGTCATAACCAAATGGTCATAAGTCAACTGTTTTTAAAAAATGTGGAGCAGGTCCCAAAAGCAATTCAGATAATATATTTATTTTCCAAAGCATCTGGTTTAGAACTGAACTTGAAAAAAATGTGAACTATTAGCCATTCATGACCGCCATCTTGTGGCAACATGTGGTACATGTTTAGGTGTGTGTATTGGAAAAGATGATAAATTGAGTGAGACTTTGAACATATGGAACATATGAACACATGAATATACGGAACACATGAACATATTGAACGTATGAACACATGAACATATGGAACACATGAACATATTAAACGTATGAACACATGAACATATGGAACATATGAACACATGAACACATGAACGCATGATCATATGGAACACATGAACATATGAACGCATGAACATATGCAACATATGGAACACATGAACATATGAACACATGAACATATGGAACACATGAACATATGGAAGATATGAACATATGAACACATGAACATATGGACCACATGAACATATGGAACACATGAACACATGAACATATGGAACACATGAACATATGGAACACATGAACATATGGAACACATGAACATATGAACACATGAACACATGAACATATGGAACATATGGAACACATCAACATATGGAACACATGAACATATGGAACACATCAACACATGAACATATGGAACATATGTAACACATGGACAGATGAACATATGGAATACATGAACATATGGAACACATGAACACATGAACATATGGAACATATGGAACACATTAACATATGGAACACATCAACACATGAACATATGGAACACATGAACATATGGAAGATATGAACATATGGAACACATGAACATATGAACACATGAACATATGGACCACATGAACATATGGAACACATGAACACATGAACATATGAAGACATGAAGACATGAACATATGGAACATATGAACATATGAACATATGAACATATGAACACATGAACATATGAACATATGGAACACATGAACACATGAACATATGAACACATGAACATGTGGAACATGGAACACATAAACATATGGAACACATCAACACATGAACATATGGAACACATGAACACATGAACATATGGAACACATGAACATATGAACATATGAACACATGAACATATGGAACACATGAACATATGGAACACATGAACATATGAACACATGGACATATAGAACACATCAACACATGAACATATGGAACATATGAACATATGAACACATGAACATATGGAACACATGAACACATGAACATATGGAACATATGAACATATGAACACATGAACACATGAACATATGGACCACATGAACATATGGAACACATGAACACATGAACATATGGAACACATGAACATATGGAACACATGAACACATGAACATATGGAACACATGGAACACATGAACATATGAACACATGAACATATGGAACACATGAACATATGAACACATGGACACATGAACATATGGAACACATAAACATATGGAACACATGAACACATGAACATATGGAACACATGAACATATGGAACACATGGACACATGAACATATGGAACACATGAACATATGGAACACATGAACATGTGAACACATGAACATATGGAACATATGAACATATGAACATATGAACACATGAACACATGAACATATGGAACACAGTGTTCAGTTCACACTAAGATCGGACGGATGGTTAAATAGAGATCTTTCTCTTTTGGGTCGTATCTACATAAAGTATTTTACATAACCAGAATGGAAAGTCTTTCAAGGTGCATTTATCCAGTTATTCTCTTTCTCTATCAAAGAAAGCGACAAAGTTTATCAACAGATTAAATGTTAACTACATCTGGAAAAGAAAGTCTGATTACTTAAAGAAGGCAGCTGTAGACACAGATGATGAACATGGTGGTGTGCAGGCCACAGACTGACAGACTGAATGAACGGCACCTTAAAGGTCACATGGTTCGGAGCATCTCTAGTAAATAACAGCAGCTTTTGGTCGTGTGTTCCCAGGGACGTTTTCCAAAGGATGGGTGGTGCTGAGTTTCTGTTACGCTGTGACTTTCTTGTTCTAAACCTTGTGATCAAATTATCCTCATTCCATTCACAAGTGTTATTATATTGTAAACTAGTGTCCAAACACAGTTTGTCACCACATGATGTTCCCATCTGGAACTGCAGATTTATTCTTGTTAGAAACAGCTCCTTATTTCCCAGCGACAGGATCCTCCTCTGATAACTGATGCTCAGGACCTCTCAAATGAGATCTTGCCAAACAAAGTGATTCGTGGTATCTTTACAACTGATTTATATCCTACACAGTTCAGCAGAGACTCGGCTTCTCGTAGTTTCTGTCAGACTACTTTAAAGTAATTGTGCACACAATTCTTAAAATCACCTTCACCTCCAAAAGCAAAAGAAGTTCACTTCAAAATATTTAATGCTATATAAAGATATATAACCCTCAGGAGAACGTCTCAGACAAAGATTCAACTTTGATCAAAATAATGGCACATTTTGTGACAACAAAATAGAGACGACTGATCACTTGTTTTCCTCTGTGTGTACAGTGAGACTCTGCTGCTGTGACATGTGACTGGCTACAACCAAAAGTTGTTTCTCTCCCACAGTTTTCAAGAAATGGAATAATGTTTGGAACGGTAACTGAGGATAAGAAAATGGACTGCCTTTTAAACACAGTATTTATTTTAGGAAAATTCTTCATTCACAAATGCAAATGTTTTAAGACACGACCCCGGACCCTGGTGTTTATAAAAGATCTGACGTCTTACTGTGAAACACTGAAACATATGAAAAAGAAAACTTTACACCATTAATGAGCTCAAACTATTAGAAGACGCCCCTTAACTATTTTTGTTTATTTATTTATCTATACTTTTTTTTAAAATTTGATTTATTTACTTGTTAGTCTGATATAGTTAGTTACTTAGTTAGTTAGTTAGTTTTTATTTCCAAGTGTCATACACCAAAGGTGCCCAGCCCTCACTGGGCTGATATAAGGTGGTAATGTTGTTTTATTCTGTGCTCCGTCTGCTGAAGAGCCAACTTCAACTGATTGTCACGTGCCAATACTGTTGTATATTTTTCTGTCAATAAAAATAACAAAACAAAACAAAAGGTAAAGATGAAACACAGGAAGTTAAAGATGAAAGATATATTTGATATTTGAAACAAATTAAGTTTATTATTTTTGTTTTGTTCAATTTTAGACTGAAAAAAAGTAAAAATGTAAATTAAATAAATATATATATATATTATCTGTGTCTGTCTGTCTGTCTTTCTGTCTGTCTCTGTCTCTGTCTCTGTCTGTCTGTCTGTCTGTCTCTGTCTCTGTCTCTGTCTCTGTCTGTCTGATAAACTCACCTGTCAGATCCAGCCAATAGGAGCAGAGTGTGGGCAGGCTTGTTGTCAGAGGAATGAACCAGGAGTTTCTGTTGAACCTGTTCCTGCTGACACACACACACACACACACACACACACACACACACACACACACACACACACACGCACAACAGGAAGTGACATCAATACCTATAGAGGAGCCAATCAGACTTTAAAGTTATTCTATCATCAAATACATTCCAAGACAGAGGGACAGGCAGAGAACAGATGACAGACAGAGGGAAAGGCAGAGGACAGATGACAGACAGAGGGACAGGCAGAGGACAGATGACAGACAGAGGGAAAGGCAGAGGACAGAGGACAGACAGAGGGAAAGGCAGAGGACAGAGGACAGACAGAGGGACATGCAGAGGACAGAGGACAGACAGAGGGACAGGAAGTAGAGACATGGCGTGTCCTCTAACAGATGTCATGGTCTTTGGTGGCTCTTCTATGACCCCCCTAGTTGACCTGGGTTCTTTGGCACAGTATCACAAGCCAGTTGTGAACAATCTGTGGGTAAAAGTGGACACAGACCTTAAATTTGACAGCCAGATTAAAGCAGTGGTGAAGTCAAGCTTTTTCCAGTTGAGGCACCTGGCAAAATTAAACCATTCCTTCAGAGACGACACTTTGAAACGGTAATCCACGCCTTTGTGACCACTCGGCTGGATTACTGTAATGCACTTTATATGGGGGTTAGTGGGTCCTCCATTGCTCGTCTTCAACTGGTACAAAATGCAGCTGCACGTCTTTTAACTGGCACAAGCACATTTCTCCTATTTTAGCTTCACTCCACTGGCTGCCCGTCCATTTTAGGATTCATTTTAAAATTCTTTTATTTGCTTTTAAAGCCTTGAATGGCCTTGCCCCACCCTACCTCTCTGAGCTGCTGCACCCCTACACTCCCAGCCACTCTCTCAGGTCAGCTGACCAGCTGCTCCTGACAGTGCCTAAAGCTAGGCTTAAGCTCAGAGGGGAGCAAGCATTTGCCGTTGCAGCTCCAAAACTGTGGGATGAATTGCCCCTGCACATTAGACAGGCCTCCTCACTGTCTCATTTTAAAGCTCTCCTTAAAACCCACCTCTTTTCTTTGGCTTTTGACACCATGTAGCGTGTTGATTTTATGATTTTATGTGTATGTGAATTTTATTTTATTTGATTTATTTTATTTGATTTTATCTTAGTTTATTACTTTTATCCTGTTGTGTACTTGATCGTTTTATTGTGCTTCTATTATTGTGTTTTTATATTGCTGTGCAGCACTTTGGAAACCTTGTGTTTGTTAAAATCGTGCTATATACGTAAATAAAGTGGATTGGATTGGACTTTAGTGAATGAACCACATTATTATTGATCACCATACAGAGCTTCATTTTTAACTCTAGTCTGTTAATCAGCCCTAAACCTAAACTAGATTATAATTCATTTGAAAGCCTTGTTCTTAGTCTTTTGCATCCGACCTGGAAAACCTCGCAGCCACTTTTAT
>NC_065513.1:45138409-45143650 GCF_006386435.1 Epinephelus moara
AATTTTTATGAGGTTGTTATGCACAACTCCTCTCTGTCACAGAAACACCGGAAATGACACAACTCGCTTACCGCAATACGTCAGCACGTCCACTCTGTTGTCAGTTCATTAAATATTTTTTGTAATATTTTAAAAACGTCACTCTTTGTTGTTGTTGTTGTTGTTGTTGTTGTTCATAAGAGCAAGAAATGAACAGTTTGTATATTTTTTTTTTTAATTTTTTGTGTTTCTTTCAAACGTCTATTTTTACTTTATTGTAAGAGTTGTGAACGTGTGTGTCTTGATATTATAATGATTACAGTTAATGATTTCAGCTCTGCAGTATTATTGTGTTGTGCTTTACCTGATAAAAATAAAGTGTTTCAAACTCTGGAGTCAGATCAAACTCATCAGATCTTTGTAGTTTCAGCTGTGACTGAAGAATCCTTGCACACAGTAAAAACACATCTCATGATGTCCGCTGAAGTTTATTACGTAAATGTGACAGTTTGTTTTGTTATTGATCAACACACTGATCACAGATCTGTGTCAAGCCTCTGTTTGCTCCATGATAGCTAAATGCTAACTGCTGTTAGCAGCTCCATATATTGATTATCAATAACAAATCAAACTTAATAAACTGATCATATTCAGGACAGCTGACGTTAGATAATGTTTCCTGTTATTGTCAGGGGGTGGAGCTAATCACCGAATAATTATAAATCTTGACCTTCATCACTTTCTGGTGCTTTTTACGTAATCAGTGAACTAAGTTAACATTTGTACTTTGTTAAGCTAACGTTAGCCTGCAGACGCTCTCATTAATCTGGAGATAAAACTGGTCACTGTTTTCAGTCAGAGGTCACACCACAAAGATATGATGAGACTCCTCCCACTCTGTCACTGACGTCATCACCTTTCCTTCTTCCTTTCCCTGTGTTTGACTGGTGCTGCCTGCAGGGTTACTATGGAAACAGTAGCTGTTTCTATTATTAATAAAGTTTTAACCCCATCCAATCAGAAAACAGGAAGTAAACAGTGATGTTTATTGTGATATTGCTTTGAATATGTGAACAGTTCTGAGGTCAGATACAGGAACAGGCCACGCCCACCAGGAGTGCACATCAGCCCCAAAACACCTGGCTAACACCTGGCTAACCCCGCTTAGCTCCAGGATAACCCCAGATAACACCTGAATTACACTTGGCTAACCCGGGACTAGCTCCAAGCTAACTTCTGCTAAAACCTAGCTAAACTTTGTCAGTTGACGTTGTTGCAGGAACAGTCTAGATAAACACATGTTAGCACAAACTGTTAGCCACAATTAGTTTCCTTGAGATTAGCTTCCTTTTGGGGCTGTTGCCAGGCATCAGCACCAGTTCAGGTTAGCACCAGGTTGATCCACCTCAGTCCTCAGTATCAACAAGTTAGCATTAAGGTAGCACAGGCTAGCCTTGTGACGTTCCAGGATAGCTCAGGTTAACTCAGTGCAAGTTTAGTCTGTTTTGGTCTGTCATCTCTGATTGGCTCGTGGGGCATTTCGAGGGCGGATCCTGAGAGAGAGGTCCCACAATGCCTCCTCTGCCAGGTGATCATTGAAATCATTGAAGAAAGATATGATGTCATCATTTGGCTGCAGAGCGTACGGACTGTAGAGAGACAGAGAGACAGAGGCAGGTGAACACAGTTGAGGACAAACTGTAACTAATATTTATAACTGTAGTAAAGGTACTGCAGGTAACTGACACTTGCTGGTAGCTCCTCAGAGTGTCCAGGATGTTGAACTGCTGCCAGCGTTTAGAAAAGTTGACCTTTGAGCCCTCTGATGTCATTAACATGTCAGGATTCCCCAGGTGGACGAAGGTCAAGTCCTGAAGAATCAAACCCCTGAACAGACAGACAGGTGAGACAGAGACAGGAATACTAAGGTTTGTACTGGGTATTAACGTACAGGTAGGGCATATACAGTGGGGTATTAATGTACAGGTAGGGTATATATAGCCGGGTATTAACGTACAGGTAGGGTATATACAGTGGGGTATTAATGTACAGGTAGGGCATATACAGTGGGGTATTAATGTACAGGTAGGGTATATATAGCCGGGTATTAACGTACAGGTAGGGTATATACAGTGGGGTATTAATGTACAGGTAGGGTATATACAGTGTGGTATTAACGTACAGGTAGGCCATATACAGTGGGGTATTAACGTACAGGTAGGGCATATACAGTGGGGTATTAATGTACAGGTGGGGTATATATAGCCAGGTATTAACGTACAGATAGGGTATATACAGTGGGGTATTAAGGTACAGGTAGGGTATATATAGCCGGGTATTAACGTACAGGTAGGGTATATACAGTGGGGTATTAATGTACAGGTAGGGTATATACAGTGTGGTATTAACGTACAGGTAGGGCATATACAGTGGGGTATTAACGTACAGGTAGGGCATATACAGTGGGGTATTAATGTACAGGTAGGGTATATATAGCTGGGTATTAACGTACAGGTAGGGTATATACAGTGGGGTATTAACGTACAGGTAGGGTATATACAGTGGGGTATTAACGTACAGGTAGGGCATATACAGTGTGGTATTAACGTACAGGTAGGGTATATACAGTGTGGTATTAACGTACAGGTAGGGTATATACAGTGGGGTATTAACATACAGGTAGGGTATATATAGCCGGGTATTAACGTACAGGTAGTGTATATACAGTGGGGTATTAACGTACAGGTAGGGCATATACAGTGGGGTATTAATGTACAGGTAGGGTATATACAGTGGGGTATTAACGTAGAGGTAGGGTATATATAGCCGGGTATTAATGTACAGGTAGGGTATATACAGTGGGGTATTAACGTACAGGTAGGGTATATACAGTGGGGTATTAACGTACAGGTAGGGTATACAGGGAGGCTCCACTTCAGCCAGAGCTGCTCTGTACGCTCTGAAAGATGATGAGCTGTCAATCAAAGAGCTGAACTCCTCCAGAGCCTGAGGACACAGACAGATATCAACTTGTTAATATATTCATTAAAGACTAATTATTATGATGATGTCATATAACCACACAGACCTCAGCTGTGCTTCTCTGCCAGTCCAGGCGTCGCAGGGGGGCGGAGTCCAGCGCTGACAGGATGGAAAGGTACGAGTTAAAGTTGTTCAGCTTCCGCAGATGCTGAAGGAAAAACAACAACAACACACACACACAGGTGAGAGGTTAGCAGTCACATTTGTTTACATGCAAACAAATATAAGTAATTATTAATATTTCATGATTGAAACATCAGTTAACATGTGACATCTTTCACTGTGACGTCTGCAGCTGTGGAGTCAGATCATCTGAACCTTTATTTGAAACATCATTAAAGCTGCCGTCTGTGCGTATGTTGAGTTTGATTAACGCTGCTCTGATCTCTGATGTGAAATGGCCCCACCTGAGCTCCACCTGATCTCCACCTGAGTGTGTTTACCTTCATGATTTTCAGGAACTTGAGCAACAGTTTCTCTCTGTCCTGAGGTTTGTCCTGAAGAATGACGACAGATCGAACCCTGGAATCACACAGACACACCTGCTGAAGCTTTCAGGTCAGAGTTAGAACTGTATGATAATCAGTGCTGCTGCCACCTGTGAGGGTGTCCTCAGCGCTAAAGCTTTGTTTTCAGCTTCTGAGCAAGCTCCGCTCCTTGAATGTCTTCAGCAGAGACATCTGGACATTATGTCCACATTTAAAGACATCATCATGTCAGTGTTTACCAGAAGGAGACGTTGTTGAAGTGTTGGGTGAACTCTGTCAGGTTTGGACTCTTCTCCTCATTCTGCTCCTTCGACCACAGCAACACCTCTGGAAGCTGCACAGGTGAGAGAGGTGAGACAGACAGGTGAGAGAAAGACAGGTGGAACTGACAGTTGAGACAGAAAAACTGAAACAGGATGAAGGTTTAATTTCTCACCCCGATCTTGCAGAAGAGTTCAGAGTCCAGCAGAGTCAGCTGTTCAGCTAAATCCTGACTCCTGAAGTCCAGAAGAGTTCCTGGTCTGAGAGAGGACAGAGGAGGACATGAACCAGCTGTCAATCATCAGACAGGTCAGGGGTCAGGGGTCAGGGGGTTACCTGGCAGCCACGCCCCTGGCTGCAAGGGGGCGGAGTGACTGAGGTGAGCCAATCAGCTGCCACTTCTGCTCCATCTTGGACAGGATGTTGGAGCGCAGCAGGCGGGCCAGTCCCAGCTCTCCTCCAGTCAGGAGGCTGAACACCAGTTCCATCAACAGCAGCAGCAAATCAGAGTCCAGCTCGATCGCACTGCCCACACACACATCATATATGTGACATATGTGACTGTGACATCGTGTTCATTATTGTGCTGCTCTAACAGATTTAATCTGACAGTTTCTTATTATTATAACAGAGAAGTTGGGTTTCAAAAACAAAGCCTCTGATTGGTTAAAGTCTGTGTCTCACCACAGCTCGTCAACCACTCGCACCAGCAGGTGAAAGGTGTTCTTGGCAGCGGTCAGGTGTGCAGGCTCATGTCTGTCACACAGATGTCTGTACGTGTTGATGGTTAAAGATTCACAACAAACTCATCCATTAAGATGTCTCTCTGAATACATGAAACACCTGATCTTTACAACAGGTGAGGTCAAAGAGCATCTGACACATTAAGTATCAGATTGTTTGCATATAAACACACCTTTATATTTGTAACATTCTGTCAGCCTCTTTCTCTGTTTCTGTCTCTAAATATACAGAGAGTCTTTTTATTTCTCATGCAGACTGCCATCTGACAGATATTTCTTATTTATTACATGAATATAAAGTAATCAGGTTCATCCCATGGAACACAACATGACCAATTATTATCAATATACAATATACAGCTTCAGTCTCAGAAAGGATATCTGTACTGTAGTTTGCTGATGACATTATTTGGGCTGATGAAACTTCTGTAGGTGGAGAGGAAGGCTTCACGGTACAGGACGTGCTCTACATACACACACACACACACACACACACACACACACACACACACACACACATTTTACTGTAGTCATGTATATTCATATGTATGTAGCAGGGGCAATTGCTCTGAGACAACGAGTGAGGCTGAACTTCCCCTAAAATTTCATAGAAGAAATGGTTAAATATGCACTATTGAATTTACATTAAAATAAGAATTTACATTGCATTAAACGTGTGCTAGGATGCATTTAACATCATGACTATGATGTTCAAACGTCAGCTGTTT
>NC_065513.1:45146616-45161616 GCF_006386435.1 Epinephelus moara
TATCTTGCACCCCAAAGGTAGTATCTTGCACCCCAAAGGTAGTATCTTGCACCCCAAAGGTAGTATCTTGTGCCCCAAAGGTAGTATCTTGCACCCCAAAGGTAGTATCTTGTGCCCCAAAGGTAGTATCTTGTGCCCCAAAGGTAATATCTTGTGCCCCAAAGGTAGTATGTAGCAGCCACAAGTTAATATTTTACCCATACAGGTTTATATGTTGTGAGTTCATGATATCAGCTATCAATCTTTGAATCTTGTTTCCGATGGGAATCTGTGTGTCAAAGGAAACGTTTTAAGAGTAAGCATTGAGATAAGAAGTTACCAGTGCTGTTGTCAGTCT
Source organism: Epinephelus moara (assembly GCF_006386435.1). Taxonomy (NCBI): domain Eukaryota; kingdom Metazoa; phylum Chordata; class Actinopteri; order Perciformes; family Serranidae; genus Epinephelus; species Epinephelus moara. The sequence goes on from NC_065513.1 coordinate 45,146,954, forward strand.
CTGTGGCGTAGACCAAAAGGATCTCAGGAGAGGCTGCCTTCACGTCTGGCCCGTCCTCCTCCTGAAACAGACAAAGGACAGTCAGGAGATAGACAAAGGACAGTCAGGGGACAGACAAAGGGCAGTCAGGAGATAGACAAAGGACAGTCAGGGGACAGACAAAGGATAGTCATGGGACAGACAAAGGACAGTCGGGACAGACAAAGGACAGTCAGGAGATAGACAAAGGACAGTCAGGAGATAGACAAAGGACAGTCAGGAGATAGACAAAGGATAGTCAGGAGATAGACAAAAGACAGTCAGGAGACAGACAAAGGACTGTCAGGGGACAGACAAAGGATAGTCAGGGGACAGACAAAGGACAGTCAGGGGACAGACAAAGGACAGTCAGGAGATAGACAAAGGACAGTCAGGGGACAGACAAAGGGAAGTCAGGGGACGGGTGGCTAAATGAACTGTAGCAGAGAGGTCAGAGGTCAGGACTGTACCTGAGTTTTGAATGTGATTCTGCGGAGGACCTTCTGCTGGTCGATAAGTAACACCTCCTCCTGCTCCTCCAGCTCCTTACTGCTCCTCCTGCCATACTCTGCCTCCTGCTGGACACTGTAGAACAGAACACCGTCACTGACTTTGTTTGTACAGGTGAGTGTTGACATGTCTGTCTTTGTGTGTTTGTCACCTGTCTCTGGTCTGGTTCTCTTCGTACGGTCCAGCTGAGTCCTGATGACGACAAAAGAACTCAATATCAACGCAGCGATTTTATAATTAATAATAGAAATTCAGTTTTAGCTTTATTTTAGAAATTATCCATATGATCCAGATTCTGAATTATTATCCTACATGTATTTTATTCTTTGTCCCTGTGGGAGAGACATCAAAGACAAAATGACATCTCTGCATCTCTCAGGTCTCACCTGTTGTCTCTTCTTCGGTGGTAGAACTGGAGCAGGAAGCAGCTCAGGTGAGGGGGTGGAGTCTAACGTCTGTGAGTCTAGGTGTGTGTGTGAGAGCTGGTAGGTGGTCTCCACCTCTCGCTGCCTACTGTTGTATCGCTCACTGAGGGTCAAAGGTCGTGGATAGAACATGGCGGCTGCCTGAGCGCTGTAGGAAGAACAGACCTGCAGGTACTGATGGACTGAGGACAGACAGGTGGACAGACAGAGAGGTGGAAAAACAGACAGGTGGAGAGAGGGACAGAAACATTTAGAAGTAGCAAAAACAGTATGAGCTGAGGTTTGTTCTAGATAGGGTTAGCCTAATTTAGCACGAAGACTAGAAGCGGAGGAAACTGTTAGCCTAGCTCAGCACAAAGACTGAGAGCAGAGGGAAACTGTTAGCCTAGCTTAGCGCAAAGACTGGGAGCAAAGGGAAACTGTTAGCCTAGCTCAGCACAAAGACTGAGAACAGAGGGAAACTGTTAGCCTAGCTCAGCACAAAGACTGGGAGCAGAGGGAAACTGTTAGCCTAGCTTAGCACAGACTGTGAGCAGAGGGAAACGGTTAGCCTAGCTTAGCACAAACTGTTAGCCTAGCTCAGCACAAAGACTGAGAGCAGAGGGAAACTGTTAGCCTAGCTTAGCACAGACTGTGAGCAGAGGGAAACTGTTAGTCTAGCTTAGCACAGACTGTGAGCAGAGGGAAACTGTTAGCCTAGCTTAGCACAAACTGTTAGCAGAGGGAAACTGTTAGCCTAGCTTAGCGCAAAGACTGGGAGCAGAGGGAAACTGTTAGCCTAGCTTAGCACAGATTGTGAGCAGAGGGAAACTGTTAGCCTAGCTTAGCACAAACTGTTAGCCTAGCTCAGCACAAAGACTGGGAGCAGGGGAAAATTGTTAGCCTAGCTCAGCACAAAGACTGGAGGCAGAGGGAAACTGTTAGCCTAGCTTAGCACAAACTGTTAGCCTAGCTTAGCACAAAGACTGAGAGCAGAGGGAAACTGTTAGCTTAGCTCAGCACAAAGACTGGGAGCAGGGGAAACTGTTAGCCTAGCTCAGCACAAAGACTGGGAGCAGGGGGAAATTGTTAGCCTAGCTCAGCACAAAGACTGGAGGCAGAGGGAAACTGTTAGCCTAGCTTAGCACAAACTGTTAGCCTAGCTCAGCACAAAGACTGAGAGCAGAGGGAAACTGTTAGCCTAGCTTAGCGCAAAGACTGAGAGCAGAGGGAAACTGTTAGCCTAGCTTAGCACAGACTATGAGCAGAGGGAAACTGTTAGCCTAGCTTAGCACAAACTGTTAGCCTAGTTTAGCACAAAGACTGGGAGCAGGGGGAAACTGTTAGCTTAGCTCAGCACAAAGACTGGGAGCAGGGGGAAACTGTTAGCCTAGCTCAGCACAAAGACTGGGAGCAGGGGGAAATTGTTAGCCTAGCTCGGCACAAAGACTGGGAGCAGAGGGAAACTGTTAGCCTAGCTTAGCATGAAGACTGGGGTAGAGGGAAGCTGTTAGCCTAGCTTGATTATTGATGATAATTGATGAGTCATTGATCAGCCTGTATCACCATACTCTGTTTTCACTCACTGTGTCGTTTCTTCTCAGGGAGGGGAGGTGGGGTCTTGCTGGGGGACAAAGGGGAAGACAGTGACTCGTCAGGACCAATGACATCATCACAGTGGGCGGGGCTCTCTTTATGGGCAGCAGGATCGAACCCAAATGAAGTCTGGGCCTGAGAGTTGGTTCCTGTGGATCAGAACAGAAGAGAGGAGTCAGACAGACAGACAGACGGACAGACGGACAGACAGACGGACGGACAGACAGACAGACAGACAGACGGACGGATGGACGGACGGACGGACGGACAGACAGGTAGCTCAGGTGTGTTCTCACCTGCAGCACGAGTCTTCTCCGGCAGGGCAGGGGGGGGGGAGGAGGGCTGAAGAAGAGGAGGAAGAGTCTCAGAGGAGGACAGGTCAGTGTGGAGGAAGTCGTAGTCCGGATCGTCCTCTGAGAGACAGACAGATGGACAGACAGTTACATAACTCTTTATAATAAAACATGACATTAAAGCGTAAATACGAGACACATTCATGCGTGTTATTCCTCTGAGACAGACATGACCATCTGTCCCCCAAATCTAAAACCTGAGAGCTGAAACTCTGCTATGTGATGTCACAGGGTGTGATGTCACAGGCTGTGATGTCACAAGGTGGAGCGTCTCCACAGACACTGACTGGAGACAGGTGTTGGACATCAGCGGTCCCCACCTGATCCGCATCTGTCTTCAGTTTAATATATTCAGTGTCACTTCCTCTACAGCAGGAAACAGCCCTTCAGAATAAAAGCTCTGTGCTGGAAATTCAATGTACTTCAAAATAAAGTGTGTCATCATCATCACCATCATGGGAGTTTCTTCAGCCCTGAATGTGTGTGTGTGTGTGTGTGTGTGTGTGTGTGTCCAGCAGGAGGCAGCGGTGAGCCTTGCTGCAAACAGGAAGAGACAGCCAACATTACTTCCTGTTTCTGTCAACTGACAGGAAGTGATGTCCCTCACACTCTGCTGCTGACTGGAAATGTGTGTGTGTGTGTGTGTGTGTGTGTTACCACAGTGTGTGTCCTCAGCAGCCGACGAAGACGAGAAACGCTTCAAACACTCGTCCTCCTGTAACACACACACACACACACACAGAGTACAGGTGTGCAGTATTTGTACTTTACCGTATTTTCATTTGATCTATGTCAGTGACGCTCTCAGGCTCCGCCCACAATGCATGACATCAAACTACAGGTAGAAAAAAACATCTACAAAATTTAACCACCTGTCATTGTGTAGTAAATGTGCTGACTGATAAGTCCCTGTTACCGTGACAATCAGTGTGTCATTATGGGATATGAACTGTGCTTTACCTGTGTGTCCACTTCAGGCTCTCGTCTCATCGGTGCTACGACGGCGACCCTGCAGTGGGCGGGGCCTGATGACGACTGACGTTTTTTGGGTGGCAGGGCTGGTGGACTGAGGAGGGGACAGACAGACAGACAGACAGACAGACAGACAGATGAGAGTCAAAGGTCATTCTAATGATCAGTAATAAGGACCCATATCTGTGTGTCAATGGCTTTGTCCGAAATCATTCACTACTCCCTACTCACTGTATCGGGAATTGCCTATATAGTGAGCTCATTAAAACACTTTCGGACACTACTCCGTCGCATAGTTAAGTACGTCATTACTGTCATTACTGTCGCACAATTAAAATGAGCCAGAGCGATGTCGTCTGGTGGGTTTTCGAAATAAATAATAAATTAATTTGTGTGATAAATACATAATACTGAGCGTATTTTCCCACATGAATAAATACACTTTCAGTTCTTTTAAATCAAGACTGAACACCTTGTCTCCTTGCCGTTGCCTTTTATTAAAACATATTAGAGGCTTTTGATTAATTCCTCGCACTGCACCATAAGCTTTATTCTATTTAACTTTTTAATTGTACTTGTATCTCCGTTTATAATAACGTTTTTTCCTTCGTAAATCCACCCCCAACTGCCGTTTTATCACCTTCATAAATGTCTCGCGCTCGCCATAAAAAACGGTCCTTTTACAAACAAGAAAACGTTGCAGAAATGCCAGCAAATGGCACCGTAGTTTTGTTCCTTCTTACAATTATCAAAATAATTTTGATAAGAAGAAAACACATTACCAGAGAGAGAAGGCTGAGATGTGCTGCTCTTGCTAGACTAGCAAGACGTCGTAGAATCATAAGTGAAAGATTATGCTAGGCCTGTACATTTATATTTAAGATAGATACACAAACCATCATTTCTGAATTGTCAATGTAAACTTTCAGTGTCAGACCAGTGGTCAAATGACGCCCCCTCCTGGGGAAAGTTAAACATGATAATTTTGTTTTTCACATCCCATAAAGCAGTAGTGTCTGCTGTCTGCTACTGGCGTCACTGCAATGCATCATGGTACATATTGCTTGGTTAGTGACCATCGGTTGTACTTTTTGCGCTGCACTGTGGGATACTATGAGTCCACTATATAGGGTATATTAATCTACACTAAACATTCGGACAGCACTACAAAATGGCGAACACACTATTTAGTGAGAAGGGAGTGATTTTGGACACAGCCATTGTTTAGCGGCGCCCTCTGGTGTTTTTGGTTATAATCACAGGAACAAAGAAGGAAGTCATGTGACTTGGTGTAAACAGTGAGTCTGTGTAGGGTGGGGTCAGGGCAGGGTCAGGGCGGGGTCAGGGTGGGTGTGGGTGTGGGGTGGGAGAATGGACTCTTTCCCAGGAGACGACTGTTTGTGTCCCGCATTAAATCAAAAGTCAGCATCGAGCCATTTAAAAAATGTGATCATGTAGTCACGTTACCGTGGTTACAAAGGTGTTTGTTTAATCCAAACTATGATCTTTGTTTTAAACCTACTCACGTTGTTTTGGTACGACTGTGACTGTTAAACATCGGGTTCAGACTGAACGACAATGAGTGTCATACACAATAATCCATGGTTTCATCTGGTGTAGTGTGTCATAGTAGACGACAACCGACGCCACGTCTGAGACGCCTCACGACGTCCCGACAGGAAGTCTAGCATGTTTGATTTCCTTTGATTTCCACGACTTCTCCCGTCACAGCCGTCACTTTGACCAATAGGAACAGAGAGCGATCTGTTGCCATGGAAACTGTAGGACAACAACAGCCCAGCCTTTTAGATATTTCCTGTAGGGACGTTAGCACACAGAGTAAAGAGGAAACAGCAGAGGCACTTTATCAACCTGCTGAGTTCTGCCATTAGCATCAAGCTAGCAAAGAATGTTCTTTCTTCATAATGGAGGATATAAAGGAATCAAACTCACGGATAGTGTCTGGGCCTTTACTCAGCACAGCTGCAGAGGCTACCAGCTGCATCTCAAACACACTACACCATTTATCATTCTCACACTCAAAACTCCCTGTTTCTGTTTCAAATTAAAAGCCCCTCATCGTTTCAGTATTTTCTAAAAAGGCTTTTATTGTGAAACATTTGCAGGAACTTCCTGTGGAGGATTCAGTGACTGTCATAGTTGTCACGTGGTACTTCAAATGTAGCTCCGCCCACCTGGTGACAGTTTTTACGTTACCACAGTAACAGCTGAGCTGGAACATGAACACACACAGAGACTGAGGTAATGATAATAACAGGACCACAATAATCTGATGACATCACACACGTCGTGAAAGACGACCAGTGGTGATTGGTCGTGGACCAGCATGTAGTGTGTCATGTCTGTCTGCCAGGTCACGGCACGTGTTCATGACTCCACCATCAGCTGATGTGACACACAGACTGTAGGAACAGACGAACACGTAGTGCAGTCTGATCTGTTAATGGTCATATCTGAGCTGTGATGTCATCCAGCTGCAGGCCGTTGGTTTAGGAGACGCTGCTCTATCGTACTTATTTATTACACAGTATTTGTACACGGTGGCGTTCGCACTTTTACTGAAGTCAAACTGGACATAAAGACATGAACAACAGTTTGTGATGACACGACATGATGCTAACAGTGTTAGCCATAGCTGCTAACTTCCTGTGAGGTGTGAACACAGAGACGGAGAGCAGCTCATAGCCTCCATCTTTGTCTGTCTTCTTCTTCTTCACAGCTTTTAACAGCAGGATGTTTCATAAACAAACAGCAGGAAGTGATGTCACAGTTTAAATGTTGTCAAACTGCTGGTTTCCAAGAAAAGGAACAGAGAGACGCTTAACTGTTTCTCTCACTTCTTCTTCTTCTTCTTCCTGCTGTCGCTCAGTGGGCGCAGAGACACAGGAAGTGCAGAGACAGGAGGGGGGAGGACGACGTCTCATTTCTGTACTCTTTCTACTTCCTGTTTCATTCACAGCTCTATTTCTGCTCCTCACACTCAGACTGTGGCTCCTCGCAGCTGCAAACATGTCGACCGCTCAGGCTCCGTCTGATCAGCTGACGCTCTGAGAACAAGACCACAGTCCTGTCTCACAGTCCTGTCTCACAGTCCTGTCCCACAGTCCTGTCTCACAGTCCTGTCTCACAGTCCTGTCCCACAGTCATGTGTGTGTCCCACAGTCCTGTCTCACAGTCCTGTCCCACAGTCCTGTCCCACAGTCCTGTCTCACAGTCCTGTCCCACAGTCCTGTGTGTGTCCCACAGTCCTGTCTCACAGTCCTGTCTCACAGTCCTGTCCCACAGTCCTGTCTCACAGTCATGTGTGTGTCCCACAGTCCTGTCTCACAGTCCTGTCCCACAGTCCTGTCCCACAGTCCTGTCCCACAGTCCTGTGTGTGTCCCACAGTCCTGTCCCACAGTCCTGTCCCACAGTCCTGTGTGTGTCCCACAGTCCTGTCCCACAGTCCTGTCCCACAATCCTGTACCACAGTCCTGTCCCACAGTCCTGTCCCACAGTCCTGTCCCACAGTCCTGTCCCACAGTCCTGTGTGTGTCCCACAATCCTGTACCACAGTCCTGTCCCACAGTCCTGTGTGTGTCCCACAGTCCTGTCTCACAGTTCTGTCCCACAGTCCTCTTCACGGACACGTGTTCAGCTGCTGATGAATGACTCAGCGTAAAGAGACAAAGATGCGTCTGAGCAGCAGTTTTAGAAGAGAAGAAGAGAAGAAACCATACGTCAGAACGACGCTGCAGATTTAAACTCAAACTGGTTCCACTAACATAAAAACCTAAAGTCCAGTTCAGACCAAAGATCCACGACCAGATGAGTCGACACAAACTCCAACTGTCAACACTGCTCTGTAAAAAGCTGTCGGTTCACACCAACGCTGGCGCCACACGTCTCTGCTCAGCACGTCACATCTCCACATCATCATCATCATCATCATCACCACATCATCATCATCATCACCACATCATCATCATCATCATCATCATCATCACCACATCGTCATCATCATCATCAGGCTCAAACACAACCTGTGGAGTTTTTAACAGTTTTCAGTGTTTGATCCAAAATGAAAATCTGATGCTGTGATGTGATCGACATTCATTTATGATAAAAAATAAACACATCACATTCAAACCTGAAATGACTTCCAGCAGGCTCAAAGAATGACTCAGCAGATTTTAGTAGAAACTTTGAATCTGAACTTTGGTTTAATCATTAATACTTCAAGAAAAGAAGTAAACAGCAGACTGTGGGACACGTGTCAGACAGAACATTAACATCATGATGTGATATTACTGTGATTTTAAACATGTGCTGAGTATTGAGATCAAATATATTGTGACCTGTTCATCGTCTCTTTCATTTGATCACATGATGTTTTCAGCCTGCAGTTGCCTGAAGTTGAATCTGTCTTTGTAATATAAATAGTTTATATAACAAAACAATGTGTGATGACATCATACTGCCACATCAAAATACTGAGCTGTACTGATTTGTCCCCTAACAAACTGTAAATCTTATTTCTTCTCACGACACCACAGACTGTGAGTTTAATACTGACTGAATACAACATGACTGTGACACACATGCATGTTTGCATGACCAAGCATGTTAGCTGGCTATCTGCTAACCCTGCAGTAGCTCACAGGTTGTTTGTTCAGTGCTACTTTGGACTCTGTTGGGCCGCTCTATATAGATCTTACCGTGAGTAAGACGGTAGGAAAGACAGGAAGCTGCGCAAAATCAGCAGCAACACGTCATGACACACCTCTCTGAGGCAGTTCTCGTACCGCCTTGTACGAACTCAGAGGACCACGAGTTTCGAAAGACTGACGAAAGCAAAGATGGCTGCGCCCTATGTTTACCATACGTGGCTCTGCTCTTTACTATTATTTCTATTGTTTAGCACATTTGAGTCTTCATGTGAACGACTGCTTTCTTGGAGGCATCCATCTTTGTTTATGTTAAGGTCGTAAATGGTACAAACACAAACGGGGACGCATATCGCCAATTTAAACAGGAAGTTACAACATTTTACGAAATCATCTTGAGTCTCACCGCTCGTAGCAAACGTAAATGGATCACACAGTAACTGCACTTTGTAAAACTAGCTTAGCTCTGAAGAAGCACACTGATGATGTCAGAGGGCTGTGATTGGTTGATTGCGGTGTCAGTCCAGGAGCAGGTCCTACTGGGCAAAATCACGCCATGTGCTGTTTTCTGTGTGTTAGCGGAGCCATTACAGTTATTTGTATTGTTTCTGTGTTGTTTTTATCTTTTATGGACAAACGTGAAAAATAAAGCTGCGGCAGCTTCTTCTGGAACAGACCGAGTTAAATCATCAGATGATGTCATCTCGTATCGATCACAGGACCCTGAAACACATCGAATCAACATCGTGACAGACTTTGTGATATCAACAAACATCGTGTCGTTGTCCACAGAATCGGTATAATATTGTGTTGTGATGAAAGCAGTGTGTCAGCTGCTGTCAGCTCTAGAGTCGTCTCCTCTGGTCTGAATCAGGGACTCATGTTGTTCCAAAGTTGTATAACTGCCTAGAGTTGGTTCGTGTTCTCTTCGTCTGTAACCGGACCAAGACCACCTCTTCAAGAAGGTCTCAGTCAAGTTGTTGTGTTCACACCTGCACAAACCAACGTGACCAAACAGGACAGGTGTGAACGCACCTGATAACAACAGATCTGAGGACACGGTCACAGCTGAGACGTCTCCGTGAACAACAACCACCTGTCATGGCTCCAAACAACCACGAAGACGTCAGCTGATGGGACGTTTGAATCGTTGATTTGGTGTCTGAATGATTCAGTTTTTATCTGTTTCCATGGTTACTGTTCAAAACAGCTGATCACAAACTGGTGTATGTCCGTGTTCAGACTCACCTGAGTCCCTGTGGAGGGGACACCTGGGGGACAGACACCAGGTCGAGGGACAACTGGGGGAGGGACACCTGGTCGAGGGACATCTGGGGGAGGGACGCCCGGTTTAGGGACACCTGTGGAGGGGACACCTCGTCGAGGGACATCTGGGGGAGGGACACCCGGTTGAGGGACACCTGTGGAGGGGACACCTGGGGGAGGAGCTCTGTGAAAGGCATTGGAGGTTTGGGAGGAGCATCAACAGTCCCCTCCTCCTCTTTGTCCTCTGCAGGAGCTCCTGGACTCTGGCAGGTGGACTTCCTGTCTGATGTCTGCTGGACACCTGACCCGCCTGTCTGTCCCACGGCAGGCTGTGATTGGAAAGGAGATGAGGGGGCGGAGCCGTCTTTTCTCTCTGCAGCCAATCGAACCAGCTCCTGAGAGACAGACAACAACACAGCTGCTGAGACAGACAGAGGACAGTTTGTCCCCACAGTGTCAGTCCATCATCCGTCCTCACCTTCACCCCGTCCAGCACCGCCCTGATCACCGTGGTAACGCTTGCTGTGGACTCTTTGTTGCCGCTGGCGACACCCTGCAGCATCACCTGATCAGCCCAGCGAATCAGCTCAGCCAGAGACGAGTAGAGACGAGTGAGACAGCAAGAGACAGTCTTACTGCAGAGAGGACAGACGGGGTCAGGAGACACGTCACCCCACTGAGGTTCAGGGTCAAAGGTCACCAGGTGTCACCTACCTGTTGTGCAGGTGTGGCTCCAGCTGGACCAGAGTCTGGACTGCCTCCAGGATGCCACCAGAGGCTCCGCCCAGCAGACCGCCCACCACACACTGGTCCTGGACCAGTTTGTCCACTTCCTGTCTGTCCACTCCCAGTCTGTCCACCAGAGCCTTGAAGTACTGCAGAGAGCTGATGACGGCCCGCTGCTGGTCCGCCAACACGCCACCGTCCTGACGTGCACACACACACACACACACACACATCTTTAACATGTCCCATCAGCCCACTGATGATGTCACAGTGATGTCATCACACTGCAATAGGTATATCGATTTAATCTAAGTAACAATCTTAAACCATGTGACCTGAAGGAATCGACCCGCCGCACTGTTCTGTGTCATTTAATTCAGAGTTACTGTAAACAACTGATGACATCATCACCGTCTGATTAAAAAACGCCTCTGTTTACAGGCTCAAAATAAACACACAGTCCAGGTGCATCATGGTCTACCTGTGTGTACCTTGGACTGCAGTGTGTAGCAGTGTGTACAGTGTGTGCAGTGTGTAGTTGTGAGTGTGTACAGTGTGTACAGTGTGTAGCAGTGTGTAGTTGTGAGTGTGTGCAGTGTGTAGCAGTGAGTGTGTACAGTGTGTAGCAGTATGTAGCAGTGTGTAGTTGTGAGTGTGTACAGTGTGTACAGTGTGTAGCAGCGTGTAGTTGTGAGTGTGTGCAGTGTGTAGCAGTGAGTGTGTACAGTGTGTAGCAGTATGTAGCAGTGTGTAGTTGTGAGTGTGTACAGTGTGTACAATGTGTAGCAGTATGTAGCAGTGTGTAGTTGGGAGTGTGTACAGTGTGTACAGTGTGTAGCAGTGTGTAGTTGTGAGTGTGTACAGTGTGTAGCAGTGTGTAGCAGTGTGTAGTTGTGAGTGTGTACAGTGTGTAACAGTGTGTAGATGTGAGTGTGTACAGTGTGTAGCAGTGAGTGTGTACAGTGTGTACAGTGTGTAGTTGTGAATGTGTACAGTGTGTACAGTGTGTAGTTGTGAGTGTGTGCAGTGTGTAGCAGTGTGTAGTTGTGAGTGTGTACAGTGTGTAACAGTGTGTAGTTGTGAGTGTGTGCAGTGTGTAGCAGTGTGTAGTTGTGAGTGTACAGTGTGTAACAGCGTGTAGTTGTGAGTGTGTGCAGTGTGTACAGTGTGTAGTTGTGAGTGTGTGCAGTGTGTAACAGTGTGTAGTTGTGAGTGTGTACAGTGTGTAACAGTGTGTAGTTGTGAGTGTGTGCAGTGTGTAGTTGTGAGTGTGTGGCAGTGTGTAGCAGTGTGTAGTTGTGAGTGTGTGGCAGTGTGTAGCAGTGTGTAGTTGTGAGTGTGTGCAGTGTGTAGCAGTGTGTAGTTGTGAGTGTGTACCTTGTGCTGCAGGTCGAGGTCAGGCGGTTTGACTCTCTGTGACGGGGTGTGTTTGATTCGCTCGGAGCGTCTGACCCTCTGTGGGTGGAGCTTATCCTTCAGCCTCATGGTCAGAGACACAAACTGGGACGCTGGAGAGGAAGAGAAGCATCATCATCATCATCATCATCATCATCAGTGAAAGCGTCTCAGTTAAAGTTCAGACTGACAAGAAGTGGATGTTGTTAGCCTGCGGTGGCTAACAGTTAGCATATGAGACAGAGCAGCTCACCTGTCTTACTGTCCCCTCTGGACGAGGACATGTCTGCAGGTGGACGGACAGATGGACAGAAGGCAGTGTCAGATCAGCACAGCAACGGTTCACTCCTCAGCTCTCATGTTGTTCACTCTGTCCGTCCGTCTCTGTCTTTCTGTCTCTGTCTGTGTGTCTCCTTCCTCCTTCTCTTCTTCCTCTTTCTGTGTCAGTTGAACTGAACTCAGTCAGTCAGGAGGAGGAGGAGGCTCTCAGGTCAGAATGAACCTCCAGCTCCACCTGGAGGCAGGATGCAGACGGTGCAGCTCTGCACTGTAAAAACTCAGCAGCAGTTTGAGTCAAAGTCTTCATCAGCAGAGTTCATCACATCGGCTCAAAAGACTTTAAAAAATATTATTTAAATGTCCAAAAGAGTTGATCAAATGTCAAGAAGATAAAATTAAAGTGTCTAAAAAAATGTTGATAAAATGTCCAAAAATGTGTGAAAAACAAATGTTGAGAGAGTGTTTGAAAAAATTTAAAGTTTAGTGGTCACTATATACTGCGGTGTGTGTGTGTGTGTGTGTGTGTGTGTGTATGTGTGTGTGTTTGTCAGCTGCTAGGTGTCTCACCTGGCAGCTGTAGCTCCGCCTCTATTAATGTGACCATGGTCAGAGCTGGAGGACACATCACAAGGCTTCACAAAGTTTTCCTCACATTTCTTTTAGCGCTTTAGTTTTGCCTCCATGGCGAGCTGCTATCTGTCTGTTTGATTGGCTCATTTCATGCTGCATGTCTATTGGTTGGTCAGTAGACGAAGGTGGTGTCAGCATCACACTGTCAGAATTTGATCCCAGGCTGTCTTTGATCACAAACTGGATTTTCTGTTAGTACCAGGTCGCATGATGATGACTGTAGTGTTCTAGTGCAGCTGCTGACTGCTACTAAGCACCGTCACAGTGCGCTAAGACAGGACCAAACCATTTCCTGCAGATACAGGGGGGTGGTCCGTCAATATGGATGTTCACTTTTTGGTCAATGGGGATATTAAGCTGTTACTGCCAAACACAAGTAAAAACAGAGAGATCATTAATTTTATTACTATATTTGAAAAAAAAAATCTTAATGATGATCGTTTAATATTTTATATTTATTTGTACCTATTGAATTGTCCTAACTTTTCTCCCCTGTATGGCGCCACTGCTTAGGACCACCATTTTAGAGCCGCCACCATCTGTGGTGTGGGACAGCCCATAATGACACGGTGCACACACAGCAGCTTCATGGTGGTTAATCTGAAACAAAAGACTCGTCAGCCATCGTCTTCATTCACACAAACTTTATTCATGTCAACACGTCTCTGTTGGCCCTGATCACATGACACTAAGATACACAACACAACTACACACTCACCCTCTCACACACACACACACACACACACACACACACAGTCGCACACTACAGTCTGGGCCACTGCATATTTCAGTTGAATAGATACAGATATATTAATATGGTACATTATTCTCTTCATATATGATGTAAACATTAAAGTTTTATTACCTCACACAGTGAAACTACCTACGATCACAGGTGTGTGTGTGGAGCTGCGTTCAACACGCCACCGCAGAGCAACACGTGCAACACGTCACTGGTTATTAAAGAAATCACACGACACACTTTGTAACTACAGAGTCCATGCTGACACTAAGGCGAACACACTCCACTGCTACAGAGACGCTGCGGTATGTGTGGCGTTGAATGCAGCTCAGAACAGAATCACCACGACAGGAAATCACGTTACACAAACACAGGCAGGATAAATAGATCAGCAGGTGTCCTTCAGTCAGCTGCAGACGTGTGTCACACCGAGGACGGGCCGTCTGCGTCTCCTCCAGTCACTCCTCAACGCTCCCATAACATTTTATACATCATCGTAAAATATTTAAACACGTCACAGAGGAACCTCACGACCATTTACACCCAAACACACCGTCTCTGATTATTAAAGGAACACCTTCAGTATAACGCCAGGTAAACAGGAAGTACAGCTCCAGCTGCTCCACCTCCCAGTGATGTCATCAGCTTAAATAAAAACAGATGGTTTGTTTTCAGAAAACTCTTCAGATTATTATCAGATAATAATCAGTCAGGACGTCTGAAGGTTCAGACACGTCGGCATTGTTCCAGAGTTCTGCTGCTAACACTGTCAAATGGTTTTTAAACCAGTCAGAACCAACTGGGACCAGTTTAAGGAGCTGTGTGTGACATTCATTCAGGGATGGGATTGTCTGCACATGGCTCTCAACATGGAGGTGGCTGAGCTGGCGGCTAGCAGCTAACAGCAACGGTGCTGACCAAGTTAATGGTGGTAACCAGGGGCAACCGGAGGACAGGTGCCACAGTTCAGCACTGACACCGTCCTGACATCAGCGGTGACTGACTGTGTTGAGGAGCAGTGACCGACATGTGACCAAACTGTAGTTCATTACTTCGTGGAGACTCGTGTCGTTAACTCTGAAACAAAAACTACCAACAGTTTGG
>NC_065513.1:45165792-45175026 GCF_006386435.1 Epinephelus moara
TACACAAACAGTTACAGCCTGATGTGTTCAAACTGTCAGAGTGACTGTGTCACATGCCACCGCCAAACTCCACCCACATGTGGCGGGTACGGATATTGGGTCCTGGTAATGTGTTGTAAAGGTGACGACCAAAAATCAGCAAGTTTAACCTGTGTGTGTGTGTGTGTCTGTGTGTGTGTGTGTGTGTGTGTGCAGTTGGAGAGTGATGAGAAGACTCTTCGTAAAGAGATCAGCTACGCTATCAAGAACATCCACGGCATCAGGTGAGTGTCAGTCACAGTGTGTTCAGTTGTGCGCTACGTGTGTGTGTGTGTGTGTGTGTGTGTGTGTGTGTGTGTGTGTGTGTGTTCAGGTACCTGAGTGTGATGCCACCTGTGCTCTCTGTCCAGGACGGGTCTGTTCACACCCGACATGGCGTTTGAGACGATCGTGAAGCGTCTAATCGCTCAGATCAAAGAGCCGTGTCAGAAATGTGTCGACCTGGTGATCAACGAGCTCGTCAACACCGTCAGGCAGTGCACTCAGAAGGTACCTCGACTAGAGTTTGGAAGTGTTGAGGGAAAATGGCCGACGTGGTGTCCTCTATCAGGACATAATGGACTCTGTGGTAAACATTATGTCTTGATGATGACACCATGTCGGCCATTTTCTCTCTCACACCTCAGTCACCTATCAGACAAATTAAAATTCATTTATATTTTGACATTTTCTTCAGTTAAATCTAAAGTTTATTACCTGCTAACAGCCAAGGCTCTGACTAAGACCTGGAACAGTCATTTCCATCCCATAAGGTTCTCATGTAATTAAAAGATTGTTACAGGAAGTAGGACAAACCCCAGATAAACAGGAGACATATTTGAAGTCCAATCAGCTGTTAGCCTGAAAGCTAAATTCATGCTAACAAGATTCACAGTCAGAAACAAACGTTTAACAACAGGAGGACACGTGTCCCTGTCCCCAAATTAGTGTCAACATTTTAACAAACTATACGTCATCTGTAACATTACTGAGGATGATGTCCTGAAACACAGAGGTCAACAGCCAATGAGATGTGAGCTGACCTCTGGTGTCATACAGAGTATCAGTAAGTTCAGAGGGACAGCATCCACCCTGTGGTGTCCAGAGGGACAGAGGCACAGCATCCACCCTGTGGTGTCCAGACGGACAGAGGGACAGCATCCACCCTGTGGTGTCCAGAGGGACAGCGTCCACCCTGTGGTGTCCAGAGGGACAGAGGGACAGCATCCACCCTGTGGTGTCCAGANGTGTCTGTCTGTCTGTGTGTCTGTCTGTATGTCTGTCTGTCTGTGTGTCTGTCTGTGTCTGTCTGTCTGTGTGTCTGTCTGTATGTCTGTCTGTCTGTGTGTCTGTCTGTGTCTGTCTGTCTGTGTGTCTGTCTGTATGTCTGTCTGTCTGTGTGTCTGTCTGTGTCTGTCTGTCTGTGTGTCTGTCTGTATGTCTGTCTGTCTGTGTGTCTGTCTGTGTCTGTCTGTCTGTGTGTCTGTCTGTATGTCTGTCTGTCTGTGTGTCTGTCTGTGTCTGTCTGTCTGTGTGTCTGTCTGTATGTCTGTCTGTCTGTGTGTCTGTCTGTGTCTGTCTGTCTGTGTGTCTGTCTGTATGTCTGTCTGTCTGTGTGTCTGTCTGTGTCTGTCTGTCTGTGTGTCTGTCTGTATGTCTGTCTGTCTGTGTGTCTGTCTGTGTCTGTCTGTCTGTGTGTCTGTCTGTATGTCTGTCTGTCTGTGTGTCTGTCTGTGTCTGTCTGTCTGTGTGTCTGTCTGTATGTCTGTCTGTCTGTGTGTCTGTCTGTGTCTGTCTGTCTGTGTGTCTGTCTGTATGTCTGTCTGTCTGTGTGTCTGTCTGTGTCTGTCTGTCTGTGTGTCTGTCTGTATGTCTGTCTGTCTGTGTGTCTGTCTGTGTCTGTCTGTCTGTGTGTCTGTCTGTATGTCTGTCTGTCTGTGTGTCTGTCTGTGTCTGTCTGTCTGTGTGTCTGTCTGTATGTCTGTCTGTCTGTGTGTCTGTCTGTGTCTGTCTGTCTGTGTGTCTGTCTGTATGTCTGTCTGTCTGTGTGTCTGTCTGTGTCTGTCTGTCTGTGTGTCTGTCTGTATGTCTGTCTGTCTGTGTGTCTGTCTGTGTCTGTCTGTCTGTGTGTCTGTCTGTATGTCTGTCTGTCTGTGTGTCTGTCTGTGTCTGTCTGTCTGTGTGTCTGTCTGTATGTCTGTCTGTCTGTGTGTCTGTCTGTGTCTGTCTGTCTGTGTGTCTGTCTGTATGTCTGTCTGTCTGTGTGTCTGTCTGTGTCTGTCTGTCTGTGTGTCTGTCTGTATGTCTGTCTGTCTGTGTGTCTGTCTGTGTCTGTCTGTCTGTGTGTCTGTCTGTATGTCTGTCTGTCTGTGTGTCTGTCTGTGTCTGTCTGTCTGTGTGTCTGTCTGTATGTCTGTCTGTCTGTGTGTCTGTCTGTGTCTGTCTGTCTGTGTGTCTGTCTGTATGTCTGTCTGTCTGTGTGTCTGTCTGTGTCTGTCTGTCTGTGTGTCTGTCTGTATGTCTGTCTGTCTGTGTGTCTGTCTGTGTCTGTCTGTCTGTGTGTCTGTCTGTATGTCTGTCTGTCTGTGTGTCTGTCTGTGTCTGTCTGTCTGTGTGTCTGTCTGTATGTCTGTCTGTCTGTGTGTCTGTCTGTGTCTGTCTGTCTGTGTGTCTGTCTGTATGTCTGTCTGTCTGTGTGTCTGTCTGTGTCTGTCTGTCTGTGTGTCTGTCTGTATGTCTGTCTGTCTGTGTGTCTGTCTGTGTCTGTCTGTCTGTCTGTGTGTCTGTCTATCTGACAGAATCATTTCATAACTCAAATACTGTCAACAGGTCAGATAGTAATATTCAGATGATGATGATGATGATGATGATGATGAAGAGGAGGAGACGGAGAGGGAGGATAGCTCCGCCCGTTCATGCAGCTGCAGGAGGAAGTGATGTCAGTCAGACAGGTGACTCCAGAGGAGGAAATGTGTCAAAGGTATCAGAGGCCTTCAGACGTGTCCTAACAGGAAGTGAGCGTCATGTCATCACGTGTCATTAGATCTTCTCTTTCATGTAAACTGACCAATCAGCTGTGGCCTGTGTGTGACCAATGAGAACATGCACATAACACACACTTACTATTCATACTGACAGCAGAGCGACCACAGGTAACTTGTTCTGCGTCAGACCTCCATCTTTACTCCGTTTAGCTTCAGCTCTGACCTCACTTCACACAGACGCCATCATTTTCATGTCTCTGTGGTGACATCAGCAGGAATCATCGTCCACTTGTCGTCCAATCAGGACACAGTGTTAGAGACACACCCGAGGATCATCAGGTTCTACGTTCTCCTCAGCTGATCTGTAGATACAGACAGGAAGTACTCTGACATCACTGAGCTCACTGCGAGCGGACGCCAGTTTGATTGGACGACATCAGTGTCTGTGTCCAAAATCACTTCCTCCTCACTCCATAGTCCACCATCCTGTAGTTATGTCAGAGTGTACAGTGGACTCAGTATCCCACAATGCACTGTGAGAAGTAGTGAAAAACTGATGGTCACCAAGCAACATATCCCATCATGCATTGTGCCAAAGGAACAGACAGACACAGAGATGGACAAGAGGACAGACAGCAGCTGGAGAACAAACTGCTGTTCATGTTTAACTTCTCATGACGTTTGTGACCTCAGGTGACCTCAGGTGACCTTTATCTGAGGTCACCTGAGGTCAAATTAATGAAGAGATCCAAATGAATCTGATCTAACAGTTACTTTACAGAGGAAGCTAATAATGCTAAGCTAACGTTATCATGCTTGGTCGCTGACAGCTCTGATCTGTGTTGTAATGTCATGATGTCATACATTAAACTCAGGTTATCACATGACTGACAGTATAACACACTTCCACAGGAAATGGCATCATCAGTAGGACAGGCTGATACCAGCTGCTCTCTGTCAACAACCAAACATGTGATGTCACAACCAAACGTGATGTCACAACCAAACATCTGACGTCACAACCAAACATCTGACGTCACAACCAAACATGTGATGTCACAACCAAACATGTGATGTCACAACCAAACATCTGACGTCACAACCAAACTTCTGACGTCACAACCAAACATGTGATGTCACAACCAAACATCTGACGTCACAACCAAACATGTGATGTCACAACCAAACATCTGATTCACAACCAAACTTCTGACGTCACAACCAAACATGTGATGTCACAACCAAACATGTGACGTTACAACCAAACATCTGACGTCACAACCAAACATGTGATGTCACAACCAAACATCTGACGTCACAACCAAACATGTGATGTCACCTGTTCTGTCTCCAGGTGATGCTGCTGATCGACATAGAGCTGGCGTACATTAACACCAACCATGATGACTTCATCGGCTTCGCCAAGTAAGACACTAACTACACACTGTTCTCCACCTGTTAGAGACAACCACTGACATACTGACCACCTGTGCCCCTGTCTGTGCCCCTGTCTGTCCCCCTGTCTGTGCCCCTGTCTGTCCCCCTGTCTGTCCCCCTGTCTGTGCCCCTGTCTGTCCCTCAGTGCCCAGCAGAAGAGCAGTCAGATGAGTAAGAAGAAGGCGGCAGGAAACCAGGTGGGTGTGGTCATGTGACCTGATGGTGTGGTCATGTGACCTGATGGTGTGGTCATGTGACCTGATAGAGGAGAAGCCGCTTTGTGTTTTTTCGTCTCTCCGTCTCACCACCTCTCTCTCTCACTCTCTCCCTCTCTCTCGCTCTCTCTGTGTCCGCTTCTGTTGCCGTCGCAACCAGGATGAGATCATGGTGAGTTCCTCACACAGCGTGTGACTGACTAGCAACGACCAATCACAACGCAGCAGTGTGACCTTTGAGGCTCAAGTGTTTCCTCCATAGTTACTGCTGATTATCACTGATGATGTCATCACCCACCACCTGTGTGTGTGTGTGTGTGTGTGTGTGTGTGTGTGCACAGGTGATCCGTAAAGGCTGGCTGACCATCAACAACATCAGCATCATGAAGGGCGGAGCTAAAGAGTACTGGTTTGTCCTGACAGCTGAGACGCTGTGCTGGTACAAAGATGATGAGGTAAAACACACACACACACACACACACACACACACACAGTCAAAGTATTCAGAGTATAAACAGTGTGTAGGTGTGGGTCACTCTGTTGAGGTGTTAGTGTTAAACAGTGTTGTTATTATTATTACTGACGTTGTTGTTGTTGTGATGTCACAGGAGAAGGAGAAGAAGTACATGCTACCTGTGGACAACCTGAAACTCAAAGACATCGAGAAAAGCTTCATGTCCAGCAAACACATCTTCGCCCTGTTCAACACCGAGCACAGGTGTGTGTGTGTGTGTGTGTGTGTGTGTGTGTGTGTGTGTGTGTGTGTCGGTGTGTTGGTGTGTCGGTGTGTGTTTGAGTGTGTGTGCATTGGTGCAACCTGTATGCGAGGACATTTTACTGGTCTTCGTACTGACCTTATGAGGACATTACTGATTGTGAGGACAGTAATGTCGTTGCAGGTCAAATACAGTAGAAGCACTGATCAAGTCAAGAAGCGTCCATGTTTTCAGACATGGATGAAAACTGTGAGAGATACCTGATTGGTGGGCGGAGTCATACAACCACAGGGCAGTGATTGTATTTTGATGATGTCAGAGCAGTCACCTGATCAATGATCTGACCGTTGATTGGATTGATTTGTTCCTGTAATATTATAATACTACTGTAATATTATAATACTACTGTAATATTATAATGTTCCTGTATCAGTATTTTACTGTCAGATTCTTTGTGTTCTGAGCATCTGTTGAAAGTATAAATACACACAGTGACACTGCTGAGGACGTGCTCATTGTGTTTGAATAAACTTTATCAGAATTATCGGAAGACAAACAGACCAGGGGTCAGTGTGAATGTTCGTGTCATGGTCGCTCAGATGATGCGTTCAGTGTTACCGTGACAGGGCCTGTTCCACTAAAACATGCTGCACAAGAAGAATAAAACCACAGTATGAGTACGAACATGTCCAGTAAGATGACATCACCCTGTAGTAAGATGACATCACCCTGTAGTAAGATGAGACTGCACCTGTTTCAGGAACGTGTACAAAGATTACCGTCAGCTTGAGTTGGCCAGTGAGTCTCAGGAGGAGGTGGACAGCTGGAAGGCTTCTTTCCTACGAGCTGGAGTGTACCCTGAACGCAGCGTGGTACGACTCACTATTACTGCAGTGATGTAACTTGTTGGTACACTATTATAACACATTAATGTTGTTGTTGTTGTTATTGTTGTTGACAGAGGTATTGACATGCTGTTGTTTTTGTTTGTTCCTCCTGCAGGATAAAGAGAAGGTGAGTTCATGTCTCTGACACGTGTTTCTGTTATTGTGTCCACTGATGTCACAGAGGGTCCACAGGTGTGTGTGCGTGTGTGTGTGTGTGTGTGTGTGTGTGTGTGTGTATGTGCGCACACATGTGTAGTTAATATGTGTGTGTGTGTGTGTGTGTGTGTGTGTGTGTGTGTGTGCAGGTGGAGGCGGAGGAGTCAAGTGGGGACGGGCAGATCCACAGTCTGGACCCTCAGCTGGAGCGACAGGTGGAGATCGTCAGGAACCTGGTGGACTCGTACCTGTCCATCATCCACCGCACCGTCAGAGACCTGATCCCCAAGACCATCATGCACCTGATGGTCAACAACGTATGACACACACACACACACACACACACACACACAGACCTCCTCCCTCTTTCCACGACCACATGCTTCCTGTAGTCACTCAGTGTTTCCACTCTCTCCACCTCCCTCCTTCCACCCTGCCCCTTCCACCCTGCCCCTTCCACCTCGCTCCCTCCACCTCTCTCCCTCCACCTCCCTCCCTCCACCTCGCTCCCTCCACCTCCCTCCTTCCACCTCGCTCCCTCCACCTCCCTCCTTCCACCCTGCCCCTTCCACCTCCCTCCTTCCACTTCCCTCCCTCCACCTTGCTCCCTCCACCTTGCTCCCTCCACCTCCCACCTTCAACCCTGCTCCCTCCACCCTGCTCCTTCCACCTCGCTCCCTCCACCTCCCTCCTTCCACCTCCCTCCTTCCACCTTGCTCCCTCCACCCTGCTCTTTCCACCTCAGGACATCAGGGAGCAGTCCTGGAGACGATCTTTTATTGGTAGCTGTAGCAGGTTGAATTCAGTCAGCTCAAACCCCTCCCCCATCATCAGGTGTCGCAGCAGGTGGTGGTCGATGTCAGTGTCACGTCCAACCTGTGTAACAGCAGCAACAGAATGTTTGCTGACATGGTGGGGAGGTGGGGCTGTCCGCTCCCTCAGAGCTGGTGTTTGATCTGGATGGATTGAGGTACCTGCAGCCACTGACAGGAGGTGCTGCTTGCTCTCCTCCTGTAGGTGGTCTGTGGCGGCGAGTGAGGCGGAGGACACACTGTGATTCAAGGCTGTAGCTAACGTTAGCTACATAAACATGAAGCTGTGACCTGTTAGCTCCTGTTAGCATAAGGCTAACCTACAGTATGTTCTGATATCAACACAGGAAGTGATGTAATGAGTCATGTGACCTCCTCTCTGCTCCTCAGACTAAAGAGTTCATCCATGCAGACCTGCTGGCTCAGCTGTACTCCTGTGGAGACCAGAACACCCTGATGGAGGAGTCCCAGGAACAGGTGAGACACACTGAGGACAGAGACAGACAGTATCTGTTAGGTGTAATGTGCTGAAAAAAAGTTTGATTGAATGCTTGTTGTGTTTCTGTCTGTCTGTCTCTGTCTGTCTCTGTCTCTGTCCCTGTCCCTCAGGCTCAGCACCGTGAGGAGATGTTGAGGATGTACCACGCCCTGCGTGAAGGACTCCACATCATCGGTGACATCAGCACTTCCACCATCACCACGGCGATGCCACCGCCTGTCGACGACTCCTGGCTGCAGGTGACTGGGATGCCGTCTGGACGCAGGTAACCTAGCAACAGGTCATCTGTCCCTCAGACTCAGGATGTGTGTGAGCTCTGAGTCACCCTGCTGGTCTCTGCAGGTCCCCCATGTCCAGCCCCACCCCCCAGCGTCGGGCCCCTCCTGGACCTCCTCGTCCAGGCGGCCGGGCGGCCCCCGGCCCTCCGTCCCGCCCCGCAGTGTCACCTGACCCCGGACCCCCCTCCATCCCCTCCCGACCCAACAGAGCGCCTCCGCCTGGAGTCCCCAGGTAGGTGAGGTCAAAGGTCAGACTGACAGGAGACCAGCAGCTGACTGGGTCTGTCCCAGTCTGTCTCTGGTCCCTGTGTGGTGTGTTCAAAGACTGTCAGGAGATGTGAGTGGTCAGGTGTGTTGATGTGCAGGGAGACGATCAGTGATTCACACACAGAGTATAAATACACACAGTACACACACTAACTCTGCAGGACTGTCCCAGCTCAGGGGACACTGTGATGTCATCATATGTGAGACTGTGATGTCATCATATGTGACACTGTGATGTCATCATATCTGACACTGTGATGTCATCATATCTTACACTGTGGTGAGACGATCGTCAGTCCATGTGTGTCTCATCATATCAAGACTTTATTATTCGAACATTCGACCGAGTCTCTTCTGAACTACTCTCCAGCAGGTTCAAAACAAATCCCCCAGGTTACACTGTGACATCACAAGGTATTATTGGATTCTCACATTTCCAGCGGCTCTGGAACGCATCATGAGATGAACGATGTTTAAAGGAAACAAACAGAATAGACGACAGAGGACAGAGAGGCAGAGAGGCAGAGGACAGAGGACAGAGGACAGAGGGACAGAGAGACAGAGAGACAGAGGGACAGAGGACAGAGAGACAGAGAGACAGAGAGACAGACGACAGAGGACAGAGAGACAGAGGGCAAAGGACAGAGAGACAGAGGACAGAGAGACAGAGGACAGAGAGGCAGAGGACAGAGAGGCAGAGGACAGAGAGACAGAGGACAGAGAGACAGAGGACAGAGGACAGAGAGACAGAGGACAGAGAGACAGACGACAGAGGGACAGACGACAGAGGACAGAGAGACAGAGGGCAGAGAGACAGACGACAGAGGACAGAGAGACAGAGGACAGAGGACAGAGAGACACAGGACAGAGGACAGAGGGACAGAGAGACAGAGGGACAGAGGACAGAGAGACAGAGGACAGAGAGACAGAGAGACAGAGGACAGAGGACAGAGAGACAGAGGGCA
>NC_065513.1:45175065-45197150 GCF_006386435.1 Epinephelus moara
TTAATACACATAACCTTATTCATCCCTACAACAGGAAATACTTTTTCCCTAACCTGATATGAAGTGTGCGCTGCACATGTGAGCATTTTTGATGATGGCCTCCGTCCAGTCCTTTGGTCTTATCACATTTAACCATAGTTGTCTTTGTTTTTGTTGACGGGCAGTGGCGGCTCACAGAGGTATTGATGAGGGTGAGGACAGGAAGCTGATAGATCACTGGTCAATAACAGGAAGCTGATAGATCACTGGTCAATAACAGGAAGCTGATAGATCACTGGTGAATAACAGGAATAACAGTGACAAATGTCAGTGAGCAGAAACAAACTTTATTTGTTCCAAAAATAGACCCATTTTCAGCAGAAATATATATTACACTTTAAAAACTCACAGTACTACAGAGAAGTCTTTATAAAACAAAAGAGGAAATGACAGGTGAAGCCACCTGAGCCGTGCAGTGGGCGTGGCCTCCTGACAGGTGAAGCCACCTGAGCCGTGCAGTGGGCGTGGCCTCCTGACAGTAAATTCACATTAATCAGCGACACTGTAAAAAAACTCCAAACTAAAACAAATCAAAACACTGCAACAAATAAAAACAAACCTCGCTACATCAGACTGACGGGCTGACTGCATTACCATGGTAACTAGCGGTAGCAGCCATGCTAGCAGCTCTGTTCATTTGGCCTATAGTCAGCTGACAGGAAGTGATGTCACAGCTCACATGTCCAGGCCTTGACGTGTCAGGAAGTCTTCAAGCGCACTCAGTCGCTCCACCAGCATCACGTCCAGGTCTGACTCGTCATCACCAGCACCGTGGCAATGTCTCCGGGCCGCTGCCCGTTTCCTGGGTACCATGGCAACAGGAAGTCCCGCCCCTAAAACAGACAGGTTTTTGTTTTTGTTTGAAACTGTTGACTGACCGAACGAAGACAGACACACACACACACACACACAGACACACACACACACAGACACACACACACAGACAGACAGACGGACGGACGGACGGATGGACAGACAGACGGATGGACAGACAGACAGACAGACAGACAGATGGACAGACAGACACAGACAGACAGACACAGACAGATGGACAGACAGATAGATGGACAGACACAGACAGATGGACAGACAGACAGACAGACAGACACAGACAGACGGACAGACACAGACAGACAGACAGACAGACAGATGGACAGACAGACAGACAGATAGATGGACAGACACAGACAGATGGACAGACAGACAGACAGACAGACAGATGGACAGACACAGACAGATGGACAGACAGACATGTTTGAAGCTCTCAGAGTTATAAATGTGTGGCTCTACACACACTGTGGTTGTCAACAGGAACAATATAAAGATGCTGTGGCTCCGCCCTCAGTGAACTACAGTTCCCAGAGTACCTTGAGGCCTCTTCCTTTTCCTGGGCTGAGTGAAGTCAGGGAAGAGGAGGAGCCTGCGCCTCCTCTGCTGGCCAATCAAGAGCAGCGCTCCATCCTTCTCACGTGGCTCCTCGAAGATCGTCTCCAGACTCCTGCAGGATGACGGAGAGGCATGCTGGGAGATGAAGTTTGGACAGAGGCCTGACAGACTTCCTATCTGTGTTGTTGATGTGGGATTTGTTGCGTTTCTTTTTCCTGTTGGTGGTGGGGGTTTTTACTTTATAACGTTTAGTAGTGGAGGATTTGTAGTTTTTTACCTGTTGGTGGTGGGGGTTTGTAGTTTATAATTGTTAGTAGTGGGGGATTTGTAATTTATAGCTGTTGTTAGTGGAGGATTTGTAGTTTATAGCTGTTGTTAGTGGAGGATTTGTAGTTTTTTTACCTGTTCGAAGTGAGGATTTGTAGTTTATACCTGTTGGTAGTGGGGGGTTTGTAGTTTATAGCTGTTGGTGGTGAGGGATTTGTAGTTTTTTACCTGTTCGTAGTGAGGATTTGTAGTTTATACCTGTTGGTTGTAGGGTATTTGTAGTTTATAGCTGTTGGTGGTGAGGGATTTGTAGTTTTTTACCTGTTCGTAGTGAGGATTTGTAGTTTATACCTGTTGGTGGTGGGGGATTTGTTTTGTTTTTTCACCTGTTAGTAGTGGGGGATTTGCAGTTTTTTATCTTGTGGTAGTGGGGGATTTGCAGTTTTTTATCTTGTGGTAGTGGGGGATTTGTAGTTTTTACTTATTAGTAGTGGGGGATTTGTAGTTTTGTCTGTTGGTGGTAGGGTATTTGTACTTTTTTTTAACCTGTTGGTGGTGGGGATTAGTAGTTTTTTGCCTGTTGGTAGTGGAGATGTGTAGTTTATACTTGTTGGTGGTGGGGGATTTGTCGTTTTTACCTGTTGGTGGTGGGGGATTTGTAGTTTTTACATGTTAGTGGTGGGGGATTTGTAGTTTTTACCTGTTAATAGTGGGGGATTTGTAGTTTTTACCTGCTGGTAGTGGGGGATTTGTAGTTTTTACCTGTTAATAGTGGGGGATTTGTAGTTTTTACCTGCTGGTAGTGGGGGATTTGTAGTTTTTACCTGTTAATAGTGGGGGATTTGTAGTTTTTACCTGTTGGTAGTGGGGGATTTGTAGTTCTTGTTGGTGTAAATCTCCTCCAGACTGAACTCTTTCTTCTTTAACCTATAAAGAAAACCATGTTTTTGGTATTTCATGTTTTTTATTCAGATTTTGTGGTTTTTGTTTGTCGACCACGCCCTGACCTTTTGACTTTTGGCAGTCCCATCGGAGTGAGCAGCGTTTCCCGCGGTGAAGCCCGGCGGATTCGGATCTGTGAAACTCGTTTACAACTCTGAGAAGGACAGGAACAGAGGTGGTCAGAGAGGCGTTTGAGGACGGCGCAGGAAGTGTGACAGCGCCATCAGCAGGAAGTGTGACGGAGGATCAGAGACAAAATAAAATGTAAAGCAAATAAAATCTCCACCTCTCCGTTTACGCTGAGAAACTCTGAGCTCACTGCTGATTGGCCAATGGCAAGCGGAGCAGACAGTCCATTGGCTGAACGGAGGGAAAGGGGCTGTAGACGGGGGAGGCGAAGTCGGAGCGACCTGTGATTGGCCCGTTGCTTCTGCTGTCGCCGGGCAGAAAACGTGGGGCTGTGACACACAGGAAGTCACATGGTTCAAACTGATGACATCACAGATCAATCATATCCAATAATATCATATAAATAATTACCTGGGTATCGGCGACCGCACGTAACTGCAGAGACAGAATGTTAGGACAGCGTTACATCAGAGCGAGTCATCATTACATCACACAGGAAGTGCGAATATGTCACAAACAGGAAGTACAGATAGGTAACAGACAGGAAGCAGGGATATGCGAAAAACAGTAAACGTGTGATCAGACAGGATTCATTAATATTCACTGACAGATGAATACACATAAACACGCCGTGGCCTAATCAACATGGCCGACTATCCTCTCTGCTCTCACAAACATATTTTAATGTACAGTTGACCTGCTCCAGCTGGTGGGCGGAGCTTGTCATGTTACAATAAACGCTAAAATACATTTGTGAAAACAGGAGATCAGCGCTGCCTCGTCTGACATGACTGCATTGGAGACTCGGGGGTGGTGGCGAGGACACAGAGGACATGTTTTTTTAATAACAGAAGATTTTTAACCAACCAGTGGTCACTGCCCAGACTGGGCGGAGCTGTCCAGTCCTTCAGGGGCCGCAGGGGACTCACACAAGCTCCACCCCTCACTGATTCTGACATGGTCTCCACGGCAACTGCTGAGAGACGCAGCATGGGGGAGGGACTAAAGGTGGAAGCGGAGGAGAAGCCTAGGTGCCATAAGTGAAAAGCACGGGGATTGGAGGAGAAGGAGAGAGGTGCGGTGATGTCAGAGAAACGCCATTGGCCTGAAGAGATGTCGAATGCTTCTGATTGGCTACAGGTCCGACCCCTCTGGGCTGACTGCAGCAGGTGCAGGGCCTGCTGGGAGGAGGAGCCGGAGACGCTGGGCGGAGACAAAGACGAGAGAGTTTATGAATATTAAAATATACATTTGTTTTGAATTTAACTGTTTATTAGATTATTATCAAATTGTCATGACTGTTGTCACGGTAACTTTATTCAGATAAACAAATAAGAACCTGTGTGGCAGCAGCAGCGGCGGCACTCTGTAACCATTCTGCCTGACGATACTGACGGCCTTCTCTGATTGGCTGCTTCCTCCCTCCTCTCTTCTTCTGTGTTTCTTGTGGTTGAATTTGTGCAGAGTGAGCAGCGCTTCCTCCTCTGATCCTTGTCCTCCTCTGAAGGAGACCGCCATCCGCCCCACAAATCTCCCAGCATCCTCCTCCTCCTCATCTTCTTCTTCTCTGTTTCCTTTGTGGTTCTTCCTTCTCCTCTTCCTCCCCTCCCCCTCCACATCCTCATCCTCTCCTCTGCTCCTCCTCCTCTGTTCTGATAGGCTCACACTAGAATATGTGTGAGAGTCCTCGCTGTCTGAGGAGGATGATGAGGAGGAGGTGGTGACATGTGGGGGGTGGGCGGGGCTATGGGAGGGGGCGGGGCTAAATGAGACAGCTCCCAAACCTTAACAGAGAGAAATGTGTTAACAACAATTTTCACTGAGAGGACGAGACAAAGGAGGAGACAGACAGAACTCACCAGCTCCGTCTTCTTCTCCTCTCTGTCTGCTCCACTTATTCCTCCTCTTCCTCCTGCTCCTCCTCTCTAGAGAGTCCAGACGACGGCCGAGGGAGGCCAGAGCTCCTCGCAGGAGGCGCCGCACCTCCAACCGGTGAGCTGAGAGGAGGCGAGGCAGGAGGGAGGAGCAGGGGCAGCAGGGAGAAGGAGGAGGAGGAGGAAGAGACGGAGCTACAGGAACAGAAGGAAGAGGAGGAGGAGGAGGAGAAGGAGACAGGGAGACAGGAGAAGAGGATGGAGAAAGAGGAGAACAAATGGCAGAAGTGTAAGGAGTAAAAAAGTCAGGAGGAGGTGGAGGAGGGGGTGGAGGAGAAACAAGAGGAGCAGAGTGGTGATAAAGGAGAGGAAGAGGAGGAGCAGAAGAACAAGGAGGAGAGGGAGAGACAGAAACAGAATGAGGAGGTGAGGGATGGAGGAACAAAGGGACAGGAGGAGATGAAGAAGAAAGACAAGACAAATGGGAAGGAGGAGGAGGAGGAAGGGAGGAGACAGGAGTGGTGGAGGAGGATGATGAAGAAAGAGGAGAAGGGTGAGAACAAGGAGGACGAAGAAAAAAAGAAGCAACAAGAGGAGGTGAAATAAAAGGAGTAGAAGGGACAGAACGAGGGGCAGGAGGTGAGGGAAGGAGGGAAGGAGGAAGAGGAGGAGATGAAGAGGGAAGAGGAGAAAAGGGGGAAGAATTAGGAGGAGTGCAAGGAGCAAAGGAGACGGGAGGAAGAGGAGGACACGAGGAGGGAGCACAAGGAAAAAGAGAAGCAGGTGGGACAGAAGATGGAGGAGGGCGAAGGAGGGCCACAGGAGGAAGAGGAATTAGAGAAGGAGCAGAGGAGGGAGAGGAGGCACAGGGAGGAGGAGGAGCTATAGAAGGAGCAGAGGGGGAAGAGGAGGCACAGGGAGGAGGTGAAAGAGGGGACACAGGAGGAGGAGCAGAGAATGCTGCAGAGGAGTGAGGAGGAGGAGGAGCTACTGAAAGAGCAGAGGAAGAGGAGGCACAGGGAGGAGGACAACAAAGGAGGGAAACAGGAGGAAGAGCAGTTAGAGAAGGAGCAGAGAATGAAGAGGAGGCATGGGGAGGAGGGGGAGGAGGACAAAGGAGGAACACAGCAGGAAGAGGAGATACAGAAGGAGCAGAGGAGCAAGAGGAACCATGGGAAAGAGGAGAAAGAGGGGACACAGGAGGAGGAGCAGAAAATGATGTAGGGGAGTGAGGAGGAGGGGGAGGAGGAGGAGCTACAGAAGGAACAGAGGAGGAAGAGGGGGCACAGGGAGGAGGGGGAGGAAAAAGGAGGGACACAAGAGGAGGAGCAGAAAATGCTATAGGAGACAGAGGAGGATGAAGATGAGGAGAAGCTACAGAGGGAGCAGAGGAGGAAGAGGAGGCAGGTGAGGAGGACCTCCAGGCAGGCGCAGGAGGATGAGCCAGAACTCCTGAAGGAGAAACAGCAGTCAGTTCTCTGTCAACAGAAACTTCATGTCTCTGAACCTGAGGTCAGGAGGCAGAGTCAGGGTTAACTCTGTTTACTGGGATAGATCACCACGGTAACTGATGCTGATAAATCACCATGGTAACTGATGCTGATAAATCACCACGGTAACTGATGCTGATAAATCACCACGGTAACTGATGCTGATAAATCACCATATTAACTGATGCTGATAAATCACCACGGTAACTGATGCTGATAACATATTAACTGATGCTGATAAATCACCACGGTAACTGATGCTGATAAATCACAACGGTAACTGATGCTGATAAATCACCACGTTGACTGATGCCGATAAATCACCACGGTAACTGATGCTGATAAATCACCACGGTAACTGATGCTGATAAATCACCACGATAACTCCCCCCCTCTCTTCTATTCACTCCACGAGCCAGTCAAGTAGCTGAACTACGAATAATGCGAGGGGCAGGTGATCGCGGAAGATTTCAAAAACAGCGTGCGGAAAATGGCAGAGAGAGAGCGAGACACACACACACACACACACACACACACACACACACACACACGTGAGCGCATCGGGGCCCAACTCTGTGCGTCATACAGAGAGCAGAGGAGAATTGTAAACGTGCGACCATGTAGAGACAGAAATGACATTCCGTCAAGTAAACAATATAAGTCATCATGTGCGCCGCATAATCGCTTGCATAATCGTGATTTCAATTTTGACCAAAATAATCGTGATTATGATTTTTTTCATGATCAAGCAGCCCTAACTGTGACTGATGCTGATAAATCACCATGGTAACTGATGCTGATGAATCAAGAACCTGTGTGACCTGACTCACCTGTGTGACCTGACTCACCTGTGTGACCTGTCTCACCTGTGTCTGTCTCACCTGTGTGACCTGATTCACCTGTGTGACCTGTCTCACCTGTGTGACCTGACTCACCTGTGTGACCTGTCTCACCTGTGTGATCTGACTCACCTATGTAACCTGACTCACCTGTGCGACCTGTCTCACCTGTGACCTGTCTCACCTATATGACCCGACTCACCTGTGACCTGACTCACCTGTGTGACCTGTCTCACCTGTGACCTGACTCACCTGTGTGACCTGTCTCACCTGTGTGACCTGACTCACCTGTGTGACCTGTCTCACCTGTGTGATCTGACTCACCTATGTAACCTGACTCACCTGTGCGACCTGTCTCACCTGTGACCTGTCTCACCTATATGACCCGACTCACCTGTGACCTGACTCACCTGTGTGACCTGTCTCACCTGTGACCTGACTCACCTGTGTGACCTGTCTCACCTGTGTGACCTGACTCACCTGTGTGACCTGTCTCACCTGTGTGACCTGACTCACCTGTGTGACCTGTCTCACCTGTGTGACCTGACTCACCTGTGTGACCTGTCTCACCTGTGTGACCTGACTCACCTGTGTGACCTGTCTCACCTGTGTGACCTGACTCACCTGTGTGACCTGTCTCACCTGTGTGACCTGACTCACCTGTGTGACCTGTCTCACCTGTGTGACCTGACTCACCTGTGTGACCTGTCTCACCTGTGTGACCTGACTCACCTGTGTGACCTGTCTCACCTGTGTGACCTGACTCACCTGTGTGACCTGTCTCACCTGTGTGACCTGACTCACCTGTGTGACCTGTCTCACCTGTGTGACCTGACTCACCTGTGTGACCTGTCTCACCTGTGTGACCTGACTCACCTGTGTGACCTGTCTCACCTGTGTGACCTGACTCACCTGTGTGACCTGTCTCACCTGTGTGACCTGACTCACCTGTGTGACCTGTCTCACCTGTGACCTGACTCACCTGTGTGACCTGTCTCACCTGTGACCTGTCTCACCTGTGTGACCCGACTCACCTGTGACCTGACTCACCTGTGTGACCTGTCTCACCTGTGACCTGTCTCACCTGTGTGACCTGTCTCACCTGTGACCTGACTCACCTGTGTGACCTGACTCTCCAGTGTGACCTGACTCTCCAGTGTGACCTGACTCACCTGTGTGACCTGTCTCACCTGTGTGACCTGTCTCACCTGTGTGACCTGACTCACCTGTGTGACCTGACTCACCTGTGTGACCCGACTCACCTGTGTGACTTGACTCACATTTCATTCATCACTCCTTCATTCATTCATGGTTTTAATGACGTCACCATTAACAGCCCCGCCCCCTTCACACGGATACGCCCTCCTGACCTGAACATAAACAAACCTGTTTGTGTCTCTTCATCATCATCATTGTCCTCTTCAGCCAATGGGAGAGCAGGAGGTGGAGTCACAGCTGACAGGCCCCGCCCCCCTCCACTGCTCTCATTTAATGTCAGCGGGCGAGTGAGCATGACTAAGACTGAGAGAGAGAGAGAGAGAGAGAGAGAGAGAGAGAGAGAGAGAGAGAGAGAGAGTATAAATACTCATCATGTGTACAAATACACACCTAGAGTACTACAGAATACTACAATGTACTACACAGTACTTCAGCAGGCTGGACTATTGTAATGGTGTCTTCACAGGCCTGAGTAAAAAATCAATCAGACAACTGCAGCTCGTCCAGAACGCTGCTGCCAGAGTCCTCACCAACACCAAGAGAGTGGAGCACATTACACCAGTGCTTAAGTCACTGCACTGGCTTCCTGTGTGTCAAAGGATAGACTTTAAAATCTTGTTACTTGTCTATAAAGCACTAAATGGTCTCGGGCCTAAATACATCTCTGATATACTTGTACGTTATGAAGCATCCAGACCCCTCAGATCATCTGGAACAGGTTTACTCAGTGTTCCCAGGATCAAAACCAAACAAGGTGAAGCAGCCTTTAGTTTCTATGCTCCCCGCCTGTGGAACAAACTTCCAGAATATCTGAGGTCGGCTGAAACTGTCAACTCATTTAAATCAGGGCTTAAAACATTACTATTTACTGCAGCTTACCAGTGAACTAGATATGTAACTTATTGTTAGGATAATCTGTAGCTATTGTTTTTGTTTTTATATTTGTCTGCTGTTGCTTTATGTTTGCTTTTTAAATGCATTTTCTGCACTGTTTTTCTTGCTTTTAGCTTTTGTTTTTAATGATCTATTGTTCCTTTAATGTTTTATCTTAACATATTTCCCTTGTAAAGCACATTGAATTGCCTTGTGTATGAATGGTGCTATATAAATAAAACTGCCTACTACTACACAGTACTACAGAGTACTACAGAGTATTACACAATACTACAGAGTACTACACAGTACTACAGAGTACGACAGAGTATTACACAATACTACAGAGTACTACACAGTACTACAGAGTACTACAGAGTATTACACAATACTACAGAGTACTACAGAGTACTACACAATACTACAGAGTACTACACAGTATTACACAATAATACAGAGTATTACACAATACTACAGAGTACTACACAGTACTACAGAGTACTACACAATACTACAGAGTACTACACAGTACTACAGAATATTACACAATACTACAGAGTACTACACAGTACTACACAGTACTACAGAGTATTACACAATACTACAGAGTACTACAGAGTACTACACAGTACTACAGAGTATTACACAATACTACAGAGTACTACAGAGTACTACACAGTATTACACAATACTACAGAGTACTACAGAGTATTACACAATACTACAGAGTACTACACAGTACTACAGAGTACTACAGAGTATTACACAATACTACAGAATACTACAGAGCACTACACAGTACTACAGAGCACTACAGAGTACTACACAGTACTACACGGTACTACACAGTACTACAGAGCACTACACAGTACTACAGAGCACTACACAGTACTACAGAGCACTACAGAGTACTACACAGTACTACACAGTACTACAGAGCACTACAGAGTACTACACAGTACTACAGAGCACTACACAGTACTACAGAGCACTACAGAGTACTACACAGTACCACAGAGCACTACACAGTACTACAGAGTACTACACGGTACTACACAGTACTACAGAGTACTAACTTTATAAACTGAATAAAACCATGTTTCAATTAAATACATTAAATTAATAACCATTTAAAATGCGCTGCTCTCGTTGTCTCTCGCGAGATTTCACTGATTCCTGCTGGAAAAATCCCAGGATCTCGGTGTAAATCTGAACCTGTTTTCACCGTCAGCTCATCTAACAGCTGATTTTCACGGTTTTGTTTCGTCACGGCAGAATTTTGCGTGACGTAAGACGAATGGAAAGTTAGAGGACGCGGGAATGTTGCGGGTCGAACTGAGGATGAAACGGGATAGAAGTGATCGAGCTAGCAGCAGCTAGCTGCCGTTAGCAGGCTTCAGTGTGTGTGTATCCGTTAACCGGGACATTTAACGGTTACCATTACCTTCTTCTCGGCCCGCGGCTCCGTCAGTCGCCGTTAAATCCTCTGAGCTGTCATGGCGGGCCGGTTACCGGCGGGAAACGACCGAATCCGGCCGGTGTGTCCAGAGGAGTCGGTATCTCTGTTATCGCCACAGACCGGCGTCAAGCTAACGGAACTCACACACACGGTACTTCCGGTGAGAATATCAAAAATAAAAGATCCCGGGCGACAGGACAGCACAACCTTTCAAATTAAAGTGCTGAACGGAAGTGTCAGGTGTGTGTTTGGTTTTCAAAGTAAAAGCACAAACGACACGGAAATAAACAGATGAGATGACGTATAACATCATAATTATGAGGTCATTCATTAGGAACTGTTCCTTATTTATCAGAGGAGGAGTAATGACGTCAGTTGCTTCCCCAGTGTACATTTCTCAACTCAACTCAAATTTATTTATAAAGCATATTTTAAAATAACTCAACAAACTCAAAACAACAGATCTGATCGGGAGGAGCATGCTATTCCACAGTTTGGGGGCAGACACAGCAAAAGCACGATCACCCCTGAGTTTAAATCTGGAGCGTGGGATAGCCTTGGACCAAGACGTTCATGTCCAAGGCTAGAGCGTGGGACAGCCAGGAGCCTCAGGTCAGCTGACCTGAGGCTCCTGGGGGTAGAATAGGGGGTTAGACCAGACCAGAAGGTCTGAGATGTAGGACGGGGCCAGACCATTACCTTTGTACAAAAACAGGAGGACCTTACAGTCAACTCTGAACTTTACAGGCAGCCAGTGGAGAGAGGCCAAAACAGGTGTGATGTGGTCTTTCCTCCGGGTACCTGTGAGGAGCATGGCAGCAGTGTTCTGAACCAGCTGGAAGCGGGACAAAGAGGACAACTTCTGATCTGTCCTCATTCTGCTAGAGGAAGCTCTGTGCCATCCAGTTCTTTATGTCCTCGAGGCAGTTCATGATACTGGCAACACTAGACCTATCATTAAGCTTGATACGGATAGCTGGTGTAATGTTTTTTAATTATTTGGCCGACAGGAAGCATGCACAACGCAAAGAGAATAGGACCTAAGATGGAGCCTTGAGGGACCCCACTGGAAAGACTGGCTGAGGAAGAGGAGTGATTTCTCATGCTGACGGAGAAACTTCTGTTTTTGAGGTATGAGTTGAACCAGTGTAATGCAGTGCCACTGATGCCAACACCAAACTGGAGGCGTTCGATTAAGATGTTGTGATCCACAGTGTCGAATGCAGCGCTGAGGTCAAAAAGGAACCAGGATGGCACAGTTTCCAGTGTCAACACAGAGTAGCAGGTCGTTGTGCACTTTCAGCAGGGCAGACTCTGTGCTATGATCGGCCCTGAACCCAGACTGAAACCTTTCCAGGATGTTATTTTGACATAAGTAGGTCTGTAGTTGATGGAGAATAACCTTCTCCAGAAACTTAGAGAGGAATGGAAGTTTAGAGATAGGCCTGTAGTTGCTGGGCATGGAGGGGTCTAAATTGTTTGGTTTTTTTCAGGAGGGGCTGGGCCACTGCCTGCTTGAAGCAAGTTGGGACAATACCAGTGGCCAATGAGCTATTGACAATGGAGAGGATGCAAATGCTTCAGGAGCCTGGAGGGGACAGTGTCAAGGGGGCAAGTCGTAGGTTTCATGGAAGAAACAATCTTGGTCACGAAGGAAAGTGTGATGGGTTAGAAGCAGACCAGTCTAGATGAGCAGGCCAGTGGGGCAGCGAGGTTATGGGAGGGGCTGGGGATGTTAGATCTGATATTCTAAACTTTACGAGTAAACAATGTTTAAAAAATTCCTCGCACTTAGCAGGGGACATATCTTGGTTTGCAGGGAGGGCGGAGCAGACAACAGAATTAATGGTAGTGAATAAGGTCTTTGAATTATGTGAATGGAAAGTATTTTATTCTCGCAGCCTTAACTGATTCCTGAAATTTTAGAAGAAACCAGATGAAACCAGGACCAGTGGTGGAAATGGCGGGGGAACGGGCTGGAACGGCGTTCCAGGAGTAAAAGTCGAGAGGAAACGCCCTTTCCCTCTCAGCAGATTTAGAAGATACAGACTATTCAATGTTTTATATAGGGGTTTTACAGTGTTTCTAAACTGCACGCTCCTTTTGCCGAAAGCACCTAAGCGCACTGAATCCATCTGCAGCCCCAACAGCCGATGGGAATTCATCCCTGCCAGTGCGAGACAGCTGCATTTTTTCCTAAGTGCGTTCTCTGAGGAGAACTTGACAGACTGACAGACGAACAGCAACAGCAGCTAACAGCAGGTAAATTATGAAGCTGTTGATGGTGGGAGTTCGCTTGAATTTCCTCAAACATTGGTGGTGTCTTTGACATATCTTAGTCTTGTTAAAATAACGTTAATCTTGATTGTTTGATGATTTTGTGTTTATTGTAGCATATGGCCTGTGCATTGTATAGTGTGTCAAAGCTAGCTAGCTAACACGCTTGCTAGCTTGTTAGTAACGTTAACGTTAGCTTACCAGCTAAGCTCTGTCTCAAATCATGTCACCATCTTGGCTATGGCTACGTAGCGGAAAGGTAGGGACCACTTTTCAAACTGGAAATAGCGGCCGAGAACTGTGCGACCGTGAACGTTGCTGCATTGTACAAATACATGTGTTTTTTGCACTAAGCACCACTATACTGTTGTTGGGTATAAGCCAGCAGTATATTTATTGGGTTAATCATTTCGGGTGAGTGCACAACGGTCGTGTTTGGTTTGAGACAACACTACCCTGTCGAAATTCGCGCACTACGCCAATGAGTACATAGTGCACACAATAAACTACATAGAAGTATACTAACGGAAGTATGAGATTTGAGACACACCACTAGCCTTGGTAACAGCCTTGGTAACAGCCTGATATGGCAGCCAATATACCAGCCAAGGTGTTAGCTAGCCGTTACAGAGATAGAGTAGCAAGCTTTGCTGGTTTAATTTAGTCAGAGATATTTAGCCAGCTACTCTATGTGAAGGTTTTACATGAGATGAACTAACGTATCTGCTGATAGAGGATTGAAAGCTTTAGACTTGCTAACGTTACCTAATGTTATTTCCAGCTAGCTAGCTAGCTTGTTCACTCATGTCTGTATGCACGGTCTATTATATAGTGAATAGAGAATGTTGCAGATAATTACAGGAATAGTTTCACAGTTGGTAGGTAAGTTACTAGTACATTACAGTTACTGACTAGAGATGGAATGAAAGGTAAATTACATTTATTTCACGTTAATATCAGAATTACAGTACACATGAAGCCTACAAATACACTTGGTAGCCTACAAGTAATTCATTAATATTAACTATTTTTTGTATTTGTCTGTCATTTGTCTTTTACAGTGAAGAGAGAACAATGCAGTGGAGAGAACTGAGGAGACTGAATGAGTAGAGCAGTGGAAAGGATGCAGTGTCAGCCCTCTGTTTTTAAGAGGTAAATTACATTTATTTCATGATGAGAATTGCAGTACATATGAAGAGTTTATTTGGTAGCCTAACTATTATTTCCCATTGTCATTTGTCTTTTACAGAGAAGAGAGAACTGAGGAGATGTATGAAGCGGAGCCATCAGTGTCATGAATGTGACTCCCCTCAGTCAAGTAGGAACGTTTGTTGTTTCCATGTGCCCCGGGGGAGTGTTTTAGCTTGGTACAGTACCTTTTTGGTGCGTGTTCACTGTATTCATGAGTTGAATGCTGGCGTAAATAAATGGCACACTTTGGTGTAGCCGCCTGAGAGAAGTTGTTTCGACTCGTCCATTTAGTGACTCGTTTACAATATAATAATAGTTAATAAAATAAGGGAGACATAATCAATAGATCTTGGTAATCTTTTTTTAGTGTAGCTTTCAATCAATCAATCAATCAATTTTATTTATAAAGCCCAATATCACAAATCACAATTTGCCTCACAGGGCTTTACAGCATACGACATCCCTCTGTCCTTATGACCCTCACAGCTGATCAGGAATGGTAATGGTAATGGTAATGCGTAAAATCAACTGAGGAGACTGAATGCAGAGTAGAGCAGTGGAGAGTTAATTTGAACAAAGAATATCCTATGTTATTGTGCAATGCAAGAAAGCATCATTTGTTTATATCTTTAATGATTATCTTAATTTTCCGAACGTGGGGATGCGGGTGGGGTCCGCGTCAGCTGTCCGGAGTACATCCACCCATACCCAAGGGTTCCACTAGTAAAATCTGGCCATATCCACCACTGGACAGGACCAAATCAAGTGTGTGGCCTAATTTATGAGTAGGTCCGGTGGTGTGCAGGGTGAGATTAAAAGACTCAAGCAGGTGCATAAAATCATTTACACAAATTTTAGCAGGACAGCAAACATGGATGTTAAAATCACCAAGAATTCAAACTCGAACAAAGTTGGAAATAGTGTTCGAGAGAAAGTCTGCAAACTGTATATATGTATATGTATACATATATATATATATATATATATATATATATTTATTTAAATCTATGTACCTGCTTAATTTCCTGTTAAATTTACCTGCTGTCACAAACACGGTTAAAGAAGAACACCTGAATGAAAACAGGAAGCAGGAAGTAAAGTGTTTCCTGGGGACTGTAAAAAGTGATGTACACGTTGACCTCACTCAGAGCGGCCGTCGGTTTGAAAACAAGATGAAAAGGTGAAAACATGAGGCGTGGCTGGAGACGTGATGTCATGAGGTGATCTGACAGCACTCGGCTCTTTTCTGTGAGCGACCTCTGATCAGTCTGGACTTTGGAGCTTCAGCTTGTTTGCAGATTTCACACAGAACACATAGACGAGTAGTCACGATGAAGGGCTCTCCTTCTCCTCCTGCTCCTCCTGTTCCTCCGCTTCTTCTTCCTCTCGTTCTCCTCTTCCTCCTCCATCCCAACGCTCCAGCTGATGGCGGCCATGTTCTGGTGTTCCCAGGCGAGTACAGCCATTGGTTGAACATGCGGAGCATCATGGAGGAGCTAGTGAGGAGGAACCACTCTGTCACCATTTTAGTTTCAGACGCCTCGCCATCAGTCGACTACAACAACCGCCGCGATGCAGCCAAGTTCAACTTCCTGGTTTACAAGGTAACGTCCAGCTCAGACGTCACATGATGTGATTTTTACCGACAGCCACGTTCAGTTTCTCTTCTTGACTTCCTACTGAGACAAAAAATAAGTTGTCTCGAGATGTGATGTCACCGAGCTGTGCGGTCAGTTGTTGGCAGGTAACCCCTGAACGCTTTACTGGGGCCCGTGTGACACATGAAGACGAACCAGAGAGACGTCAGTTCTGATGTCAGACGTCAGAAACACAGAAACAACTGAACATCTGTGACAGGAAGTTCTCACGTCCGACATGTTTCAATGTTTTCTGTTTCAAATGTTTTGATTACGACTCAGCAGATGGTTGGTTGGTTGTTTTTTTCTCCAGGTCCCGTTCAGCAGAGCCGAGTTTCACGGCCTCACAAAGGACTTCATCCACTTCTTCACGTACGAGTCTCATGTCTCGTCTTCGCTGCAGAACTTTCTGAAGGTCGTTGATTTCATGCGCCGGTCGCTCGTCTTCGGGAAGCAGCAGTGTGACTCTATGTTGAAGAGCGAGCAGCTGATGGCGACTCTGAGGACTGCCGGGTTTGACGCCGTCCTGCTGGACCCGATGGTGATGTGTGGCGACCTGGTGGCCGATGTGCTCAGCCTGCCGCTCATCATCTCGCTGCGCTTCTCGTTCAGCAGCATCCTGGAGCGGCATTGCGGCCACGCGCCGGCGCCGCCCTCCTACGTCCCGGTGGCTCCGCTACCATACAGCGACCGCATGACATTTGGGGAGAGACTGATCAACACCATGACATACATGATGGTGTCAGCAGTGTCCAAGCTGTTCATGGGACTGATTGATAACTACTACAGCGAAGTCAAAGGTTAGAGTTCCATTCTTCAATACTCAATCAATCAGTTGTATTGATCTCCTCAGTTACTCGTCTCAGTTACTCGTCTGGTATGGAGGCCCAGGAGGAACAAGTGTGTGTGCACTTTCTGTGAGACCGAGTGGTCACTTCCTGTGACACTGAGTGTCCACTTCCTGTGATCTTAAAGTCAAAATGTGAAAATGAACAAACAAAAACATCAAAATAAAAAATGATAATTAAAAATCCTGAGAAAATAAAACCTGTCCTTTCAGAATAAAAGCCTGATGTGCTGTTTCCTGTGTGGACAGGAAGTCCCAGCAGCATCTGCAGGACTCTGGGGAATGCCGACATTTGGCTCATCAGGACCTTCTGGGACCTGGAGACGCCACGACCGACCCTGCCCAACTTCAAACACGTGGGCGGTCTGCACTGTAAACCAGCCAATCAGCTGCCAGAGGCATGAACTGACAGGAAGTTTTATTTTGAAATTCTACACATCTTCAGACATGTATGGTGGCGATAGCAATGATGAAGATAGTGAGGATGATGTAATGATGATGTCACGTCTTCCAGGACCTGGAGGCGTTTGTGCAGAGTTGGGGTGATGCCGGTGTGGTGGTGGTTTCCTTCGGCTCCATGGTAACCAACCTGACGACAGAGCGTGCTGATGTCATCGCTGCTGCCTTGGGACGAATTCCACAGAAGGTCAGAAGCTCCGCCCACACACAGAGAGAGAAATATGGGTTCAGGGTTGTCAGGAAAACTGAGCATCTGATGGGCTGATCAATCGGCGGGGGAAAGTAACTGAATACTTCAGATACTTTACTGCAGCACATTATACTCGAACTGAACCAAGACCTGTGATGTCAGGACTGGTTCTTACTGGTGGCATCTTGGCAGCATCATGACAGCATCATGGTGGCATCATGATGACACTTGTTTTATTTTCAGGTCATCTGGAGGTTCAGAGGAGAAACTCCGAAGACACTGTCAGCAAACACTGAGCTGTTTGATTGGATCCCTCAGAACGACCTGCTGGGTGCACACACACACACACACACACACACACACACACACACACACACACAGCAGCCCGTTCTCATTCCGACTTCCTAAAATTCGCCGCTTTGTCAGATTTCTGCCTCAAACTCCAACGCCAGACGTCACCTGTCGCGGTGGTATGATACACAGACGGGCGCTGTCAGGTTGGAATGATCTGAACACATGTTTACACGCTTCCCTCTCAGGTCACCCGAAGACGAGAGCGTTCGTGACACACGGCGGCACCAATGGTCTGTATGAAGCTGTGTATCACACCGTGCTGCTGGTTGGAGTCCCACTGTTCGCAGATCAGCCCAATAATCTCGCCCATTTCAGCCGCCGCGGCGCTGCCATCGTCCTGGACTTCAACCATCTGACAAGCTGACAGAGGCGCTGCATGCTGTCATCAATGAGCCGAGGTGAGGATGACGTCACAGGAAGTTTGAGTTCATGATTATTTCCTGACATTTCTTTTCAAAATAAGAGCCCTGACTTCCTGCTGAATCAGCTCCTTCAAGATAAAAGCATATTAACATTTATTAATAAAACACCAGTGTGACCAGTTTTTACCCCCATGATGCTCAGCTACAGGTCCAGCATGCAGCATCTGTCAGTGCTGCACCACGACCGCGCGGTGGCGCCGTTGAGCACTGCTGTCTTCTGGGTGGAGTTTGTGATGCGACACGGCGGAGCGCGACACCTGCGGTTGGCGTCACATGACCTGAACTGGTTCCAGTATCACAGCGTGGACACCTTCGCCGCCCTGCTGGTCACCATGACGACTGCTGCCGTCGTCTGCTGGGGGGGCGTCTGGTGCCTCCTGCACCACTGCAGCAGACATCGAATCAGAGAAAAGAACGACTGACAACACATTTTCACGTTTCAATAATAAAATAAATCAATAATCGAAGAAGATTGAACTGAATTTTAATTTTGTTCATTTAAATAAAGTTTAAAGATTGTATTTAAAATAAAAGTTCAAACACGATGTTTGTTTCGTTCATCAGCACAGAACATGCTCAGAAGTAATCTGATTACCTTCAGGTGTGATCTGATTACCTTCAGGTGTAATCCGATTACCCTTTTGCAGTAATCTGATTACCTTCAGGAGTATTCAGATTAGCAGAATCAGTAATCTGATTACCTTCAGGAGTATTCAGATTAGCAGAATCAGTAATCTGATTA
This sequence comes from Epinephelus moara, assembly GCF_006386435.1. Taxonomy (NCBI): domain Eukaryota; kingdom Metazoa; phylum Chordata; class Actinopteri; order Perciformes; family Serranidae; genus Epinephelus; species Epinephelus moara. Next base: position 45,193,701 of record NC_065513.1, read on the forward strand.
CCATTTGAAGTAATCTGCTGCTCTGCCAGTCTGTCTTGCTATTTGTTGTTGTCTGTTTGTATGTTTGTTGTTGTTTGTTGCATTGCTTGTTTTGTTTTTGCTGATGTTGCATTGTCCGTTCTGCTGCATGTGTGTGCTATTTTTGTTGTTGCTGTGCTGCGTGATGCTGCTCTGTTAGCCACTTTATGCTGTTTGTCCCTTATGTGGTGCATGTTGTATGTGTTGCTGTTTCTTTTATCTTTTGATACCCCTCTAATCCCTGTCCCCTTCTCCTCAAGAGGCTCTTGCCTTTTGCCAGGCCGCCATTGTAAATAAGAATTTGTTCTTAATTACTTGCCTGGTAAAATAAAGGTTAAATAAAAATAAAATTAAAAAAATCCGATTACCTCAAATCTTCAGTTAAGAGGCCTGTTCTCTTTAACCAGCCCGGTGATGTTGACACGCTGACGGATAAAGGCCTGTCTCAATTAAAGGCCTGTCTCATATACATTTGTTATAGATCATTATTCACGTCGGCGGCAATGACACCCGGTTACGCCAATTGGAGGTCACTAAAATTAATATTGCCTCAGTGTGTGAATATCCTAAAACTATGTCGGACTCCGTAGTTTTCTCTGGACCCCTCCCAAATCTGACCATTGATGACATGTTTAGCTGCATGTCATCATTTAATCGCTGGCTGTCCAGGTGGTGTCCAGCAAACAATGTGGGTTTTGCCAATTATTCGTTAATAATTGGCAAACTTTTGGCATTCATCCCACTTTGGATGGAGCTGCTCTCATATCTAGAAACCTGGCAAAGATTATTAGTAATTCAAAAACCTGACAACCCAGAGTTGAGATCAGGCGCCTCATTTATAAAGGCTGCGTACACACAAAAGAAGGCGTACGCCACTCTTAAGCAGAGTTTGGGATTTATAAAAAACAAACTTGACGGGAGAATGTGCAGTCCTCCACGCAAACTCTGACCCTGCCGTACGCACATAAACTGGAGAAATGAGAAACTGCGACTCCGATGGCAGAAGGACGAAACGTCCTTCTGATACCATTGTGTGTAAAATAAATCAAAATATGACCTCTCACAGATGATATGAAGAGCTAATTTGGAAAAAATAAATAAAGCCGTTTTTACAGTACATAAACTCCTGTGTGATTAATACTCACATAACACATGATTCAGGATGATAAATAGTTTAGTTTAGTTTATTTACTTTATTAATCCCCCTGAGGGGAAATTCAATGTTTTCACTCTTGCTAAATAAAGACAGAGATAATCTGTCGTTATCTCACACACACCTGTATCTCGTCAGACAATTAAGATATTAAGCTATCAAAAGGCACACACTCACAGTGCGTAAAGACACACAATTTGGCACTGCTCGAGGATGTGGCGGATGGGAGACTTCGGGGGGAGCGGCTCTTCAGGGACCAGCAAGATCCATTGGCCCATGATGACGAGTGGCTCATGAGCCGGTTTCGACTGTCACGCGCTGTGATCCTGGACCTCTGTGATGCGTTGGGCCCGGCCCTACAGAGGAGCACCCACAGGAACCACGCCGTGCTAGTCCCTCTGCAGGTGGTAACAACACTCGGTTTCCTGGCAACCGGCACCTTCCAGAGGGAACTGGCTGACAGGTCAGGGATATCCCAGCCTACCTTCAGCCGCATTATGCCAGACGTGTTAGGAGGTATGATTGGTTTGTCACAATGGTACATTAACTTTCCTTACATGGTGGGTGAACAGGCAAACAAAAAAATGCAGTTTGCAGCAATGTCCAGTTTCCCCAATGTAATCGGGGCTATTGACTGCACTCATATTGCAATAAGAGCACCAAGTGAGAATGAACCTGCTTTTATTAACCGTAAGCATGTTCATTCCATAAACGTTCAAATCATTTGTGATGCGAACATGGTGCTAACAAATGTAGTGGCTCGTTGGCCTGGTTCTACCCATGATTCGTTCATTTTAAGGAACAGCAGTGTGGGGCGCAGACTGGAGGCTGGAGCTGTGCAGGATGGCTGGCTTCTAGTTAAGGATTGTTCATGTTGAAATATTGCAATTACACTCTACTGCAGAACCTAATCCACCATTCTCTGACCTTGCAGGTGACAGTGGACGATGGCTGCTTACCCCGTTTCAAAACCCACAGAGCGCAGAGGAACGCCGTTACAATGTGCGTCACAGCCAGACGCGCGTTGTTGTGGAGCGGGCCATTGGGCTGCTGAAAGGCAGGTGGCGGTGCCTCGATGCCACAGGAGGGCGTTTGTGTTACACACCTGCATAAAGATTGTGTATTATTTCCATTTCCTAGAGAGACTGTTTAGATCTTTTCAATTAAAAAAAGACAACACCAAAATGTTAGGCTGTTAAACCTTTGCATAAAACTATTTTTGTCCTGTAGGTGTGTAAGATTGTGAGGGCTTGTGCTGTGCTACACAACATGGCACAGAGGGAGAATGTGCCACCACCACCACCTGAGGCCAATGTCATCCCTGACCCGACCCCCACCCCCCCGTGTGTGAGCAAAATGCTGCTGCTGTGCGCCAGCGTCTGGAGGTGATGCAACGCATATAACAAAAACACACAAGAGGTGGAGAAATTATTTTTTATTTACCAACTGTTTAAGTGTGTCATTTATGGCTGTTAAGACAGTTTTGATGTCTCACAACTCGTTAATTGCAGTGATTGTGTCCCTCTGTACTTGCAGGACTGCATCTGTCAGGACACGGCTGCTGTGGGAGGACACACGAGGTGCTGTGGCGTCTCCGGCCTCTCCAGCCTCTCCAGCCTCTCCAGCCACAGGTGGAGCAACACTGCTGGAACACCCAGGGGCTGCAAAGACTTTTGTGAATGACGTCTCAATTGTGTTTGTACTGTACATGTTCATTTTTTTTGTAATTTCAAAGAAGACATACACTTACCTGCATCATCCGGTGCTTCTGGCACATTTGGTGCTTCTGGCGCATCTGTGTCCCCCTCCGCCTCTGTCGACACGCCACTTAAGAGGGACTCACCGATTATTCCCGCCAGCTTCTCATCTGTGGGGGTGAGCTCCGGTGTCCCCTTCCCCCACCAGTTGCACATACACTTCTTTTGTGTAGGGCCAGGCGCTTTTTTGCCTCCACTTTTATGTCTGACCATTTCTTCTTAATTTCGGCCGCAGTCCGGCCCTCTGAGGCAACGTTGTTGACAGCATCTGCCACATGCTGCTGCTCTTCCGCCTTTTTGGCATTAGTAATGCCCACGCTGTGCCCACCAAACAACACAATTTTTTATTTTTTCCACCTCATCTACAAGAATTTCCACTTCACATTGCGTGAAACTTCGTTTCTTTGCTCTTTTCCCCTTCAGTCTCGGTATGAATGAATATGTATCAAGGGTGTTCCCCCGACCTTTTATAGCCACTGAAGTGACATAAATCGGTGCCTGGAAATGGGCCTGGCGGCTCCC
>NC_065513.1:45197650-45205391 GCF_006386435.1 Epinephelus moara
ATATATTAGATATGATCAATATATCCTTATTAGTTCTGGCTACTCTTGCGTTAAAAAAAATGTAAAACTAGCAGAGTAGTCTTCTGAGGAGGAGGTCTATGACTCGCTAAATAATAAGCACTCGCGGAGATCTTTCCAGGTTCAAAAAGGGTGGTGAATTTATTTACATAACCAAAAATAATCTTCGTGGTTGACTTCATACAACAAACAAAACAAAAGGTTAATTTAGCGGTAGATAAAATGTCTCACTCCTCACTCCTTCAACACAAAAAGCCGACAGCGGAGGACCCAGCTGTACTCTATCCTTAATCATAGGAGGAGGAGGGCCGTGAGCTGGCAGAAAACAATCAGAATAAATTATCATTTATCTGCAATATATAATCTACCACTTCCAATAATTAAATCAACATTATTACCAGCATTATTTTGATTTCCAAAAGATTAATAAATATGAAAAAATATGAATTGGCTCCAACATCCCGGCCCCTAATTGTTGGCTCTAGCAAAACAATTATATAAATGAGATTTAATGAAGCCAAAAATAGAACAACTACACGATGATAATTAATTATGTTCTTAAAGTTCAATGCCCATTTAGTTACATGATGACCATTGTCCTGTCAAAGTCCATAATCATGTCATAATATCTGAAGCAGTCCGTCGTGGAGGCTGGAGAATCGTAAGCCCCCCTCAGTTGATCATGCTGCCTCCATTAGAAGACAGAGCTTATCTATTGGTCGTTGAATCACGTTGGTTTTGGTTTTAACCAAAACACTTCTCACAAAGCCCTTGGCATCTGGAAATGTCTTTACAACACGGCCCATAATCCACGAGTTTCTTGGTGCTGTGTTATCAACAATGATGACTAGATCTCCAGGACTCAGGTTCTTTTTTATGTTGTTCCACTTGCTTCTTTCTTGCATGAGTGGAAGATACTCTTTTGTCCACCGTTTCCAAAATAGATCTGCAAGATACTGAGCTTGTCTCCATCTCTTTCTTGAATACTGATCATTTTTCTCAAAGACTCCTGGTGGCATAATTGTTTTTGCTTTCAGCTGAAGCAGGTGGTTTGGACTTCCAAATCATTGGGATCATTTGACACTGTAGTTATAGGTCGGTCATTCAAGATGGCTTCTACTTCACACAGTGTGGTTGATAGAGTTTCATCATCCAGTGCTTGTTGTTTTAGAACAGATGTGAGGATCTTTTTGACTAATCTTATCAGTTTTTCCCAGACACCGCCATGGTGGGCTCCAAAAGGAGGGTTAAAGGTCCATTTTACTCCCTCTGTTAAAAGAGCATTTTGGATCTTCTGATGATTCAACTCTTTTAAAGCTTCCTGTAGTTCCTTTTGGGCTCCAACAAAGTTTGTCCCACAGTCGGTCCTGATACCTATGACTGGTCCTCTTCTGCAGATGAATCTGCGTATGGTATTTATGCATGAGTCTGTGGTTAGGAAGTTTGCCATCTCCAGGTGGATAGCTCGACTGACCAGGCAGGTGAAGATGACCCCCCACCGTTTCACCTGAGCTTGGCCCCTCCTCACTTCGATGGGACCAAAGTAGTCAATGCCAACATGACTAAAAGGTGGTAGGTCTGGATACAAACGATCCTCGGGAAGATCCGCCATTTTCTGTTCTCCAGATCTTGCTTGCATGCGTCTGCAGAATACACAGTTTCTGATTATTTTTCTGGCAGAGGAGTTTGCATGAGGGAGCCAAAACTTTTGGCCTAACCTGGAAAGCATATGGCTTCTTCCTGAGTGCCCAACTTGATGATGTATATGTTGTAGTATGAGGTCAGATACATGAGAACCTTTAGGGAGAATAATTGGGTTCTTTTGGTGCGCTGGCATTGCACTTTTGTTTATTCTACCTCCTACTCTCAGGATGCCATTATGAAGAATCGGATCCAGCTTGTGGATGGTGCTTCTTGAGTTGAGGGTTTTGCCATTTTCCAGGTAAGTAAATCCATGGCTGAAGTAGCGTCTTTGCTTGAAACAAATGATAGCCTTCTCTGCCTCTTGCATAATCTCTACTGATAGATTTTGCATCCCTTGCTCATCTTTCAATTTTTAGGAGTTGAAGTAGTTTTTTTACCTTCAATATCCAAGCTACAGACCTCTGAAGTCGGTTCCATGATGAGTGATATTTGATTAATGTGCATATTGGATGTGGGTTTTCAACATTCACACTGTTAACTGTGATCTCCTTTTTCACCTCAGGGTCATTTGTTGATATTTCACCTAGATCTTGTACAATCTTTGGCCATGTCCTTTTCTCTTTTCCCAGATATTCAGGACCTCTCAGCCATCTTGATCTTAAGAAAGATTCCACATGCAACCCTCGTGATGCGTCGTCGGCTGGATTGTCTCTTGAATTTATATATCTCCACTGGCTTATGCGGGAGAGGTCATGGATCACTGCAACTCTGTTGTATATAAATGTATGAAATCTTTTTGTTTGAATGTGGATATATTTCAATACAGATGTACTATCTGTCCAGAATGTTGAATCTGTGAGTGGCAAGTGCAGCTCCCTCCTCAGCATCCGATCTACTTTTACAGCCAGTGTTGCTGCAGTTAATTCGAGCCGGGGAATGGTGATCTGTTTGAGAGGTGAGACTCTGGCTTTTCCAAATATGAAGGAGATATGGATTTTGCCTTGGTGGTTTGTGAATCTGAGGTAGCTTACTGTACCATAACCTGACTCACTTGCATCACAGAAGTGATGTAGTTCAGCAGTCTCCACTGGGTCAAAGTTTTCAGGCTTTATGCATCTGGTTATTTGAAACCCACTTAACTGATTTAACTCCCCGATCCATCTCTGCCAGGGCCTTACAAATTCCTGTGGAATGACTTGATCCCATCCATACCTGGATTTGCAGAGCTCTTGGAGTATTTGTTTGGCTTTCAGGATGAAAGGAGAGAGAAAACCTAATGGGTCATAAACTGAACTTACTGTGGAGAGTATACCTCTTCTGGTCGCAGGCCGGCTCTTGACAGTTACTTTAAAGCTGAAGGTGTCACTGTGTGTGTTCCATTGGATTCCAAGTGCAGGCTCAACTGCAGTTTGTTCTTTCAGCTTTTCTTTATCCAGGTCCAGTTCCTTGACTGTCTTTGCTCTGTGATGCTCAGGGATCCTTGCTAACACCTCACAGTTATTGGTGACCCATTTTGTCAATGTGAAGCCTCCCTGGTGCAGGCTTCGGTGAGATCTTTGATGAGCGTCATAGCTTCATCCACTGTTGCCACAGATTTGAGGCAATCATCCACATAAAAGTTGGTTTTGATGGTTTTAATGACTTCATCAGAGTAATGCATCTCGTTGTCATCAGCAGTTTGACGCAGGGCAAAATTAGCAATACTCGGGGATGATACAGTGCCGAAGAGGTGAACTTTCATCCTGTAAACCTCAAGCGGTTTGCTGATATCGCCCTCTGGCCACCACAGAAACCTCAGGAAGTCTCTGTCCTTTTCATCAACATTGCCTCAATGTCTGCCATAACTGCGATTTGTTCTTGGCGAAACCTTAGTAACACTCCAATGAGGGTGTTCGTTAAGTCTGGACCTTGGAGGAGCTCCCTGTTCAGAGATGTTCCTTGAAATGAGGAGGTACAGTCAAACACCACCCTCAGTTTGAGCTTTCGCTTGTGGTAAACACTATGATGCGGGATGTACCAGACCCGTCCATCCTCTCTATGAAGCTGCTGAGGTGGAACCTTTTCTGCATAACCTTTTTTGAGAATGTCCTCCATGAAGGTTGTGTATTCCTCAGCATACGTCTTGTCCTTCCTAAATTTTTTCATAAGGTGTAGTGTGTGTTCTTTTACCATACCATAGTTACCAGGCATGGTCTTGTCTTTATCCCGGAAAGGCAGTGGTAGATGATAGTGTCCATCTTTAAGAAATGCTGAGCTTGAGGCAATCTCCATAAAACGTTTATCCTCAACTGACATTTCATTTTTCTCCTCGTACATGTTCTCAGAGAAATCCTGGTTATATTGCCTGATGAGTAGATCATTCAGCTCAACTACTGAGATTCTGTTAGTTGACACTGCAATGGGCCCAGCATGCTCTGCAGCACTATCAACACTGAGTGGTCCAGTTACCACCCATCCCAGTGTGGTTTGGACTGCATACGGTCCATTTTCTTGACTGTTTATTATATTCCACGGCTCCATTGCCCAAGGAACATCAGTCCCAATGAGAAGTTCAATGTCTGCCTCGATTTCCTTTAACTGGACTCCACTGAGATATGGCCACCTCTTCAAGTCAGCTTCTTTAATTATGTTTTCCTTTGAGACAGGGATTTTGCTCTGTGTATAAACTTTTGGTAGGTCCAGATATGTGCAGCCCTCCAAGTTTCCAACCTCCAGTCCTCTGACCTCATAGGTCCCTGCAGGCTTTTTCTGTCCCATTGTTTGCAAAAGAATCTCTGTTTTGCGTCCTTTCACATTCAGTTGGTTCATTAGATTCTCTGTGCAAAATGTTGCTGTGCTGCCTGGATCGAGGAAGGCATAGGTCTGAATATACCTGCTCCCTTTTCCCACCTTAACTCAGACTGGAACAATCGCAAGTGCACAGTCTTTCCTGGCCCCAGTTGCATCACCTGCTGAAACAAGAGCACTGCTTACGGGGGTTTCTTCGGTCTCAGCAGTGGCTTTTGCTTGATTTCCCTGCTTTGGGCATTTTTCACTTTGAATATGAAGTACAGTAGGATGTCTCATTTGACAAACCTGACATATTAATCTTCTTTTACAATTTTTGCTTAGATGACCTTTTAGTAGACAGCCAAAACAATATCCATGACTTCTTAAGAATTCAACCCTTTTGTCATGTGACTTTGTTTTGAATTGTGAGCAGTCAATCAGAGCATGTTTCCCATAGCAGAATCCACATGAAGGAATGATAGCACTGGGGGTGGTTTGAGGAGGTTGTTGTGGAACAAATGATTGTTTTACAGCGCATCCTGCTTTCTCTGTATTCACTGCTACTGAAGTAGCAAAGCTGCTATTTTTGCCTCTTATTGATTTTGGTTCACTTTTGCTCCTTGGGATTAACCTTTTGGTTGTTATTTGGTCTTGAATGTCTCCAAACAACGGATCCAAAAGCATCTTGGCATGTTTTTCCACAAAATCCACAAAATCTTGAAATCTGATTCTCCTGCCATTTCTCTGTTGTGTCTCATAAGCTGTGGTTCGCCACTTTTCCCGGAGTTTGTAGGGTAGTTTGGATGCAATTAGCCTTAGGTTTGATGGGATATCAAGCTCCTCCAAATACTGTAAATCTTGCATTACATTATAGCATCTTCTCAAATACATCGCATATGCATGCAGCATTTTCCCATCCTCAGCTTTAATCGCTGTCCAGTTCAAGGCCTTTTCCAGGTAAGCATCAGAAATTTTCATCTCATTCCCAAAGTGTTCTTTTAAGAGGCGTCTTGCTTCACTATAGCCCCTACTCACATCCATGTGCAAACAGCTGCGAACCAAATCTCTTGGCAAACCAGAGGTGAACTGCTTGAGATAGTAGAGTCTGTCTTGATTATTCTTAGTCTTGTCTTCAATCAAGTGTTCAAATGCATGGATAAAAGATTGATATGCCAGCGGGTTACCATCAAACACAGAAATCTCTCTTGCAGGTAACAGAGACAGTTTTTGCTGTGAGACAATGAGTTCTGCAATATCACTTTGTCTTTGAATAACCACATTCAAGTTATCATGATCAGCATTAACAACCACATTATGTGCAGAGTGATTTATTATTTGATTTTGAGTATGATTTGCCCTGTGGGTCTTGTGTTTTTCGGTTGTATTCTTGTTTTGAGGTTTATTTTGATCCTCTGCTGTGTTGCTGCTCCTTGTAGGTGAAGGTCTGTAGAGATTTAAGATGGTTTGGTGAAGTGGGGTTTTGGGTGTTGCACCTAGCTGCACAAAGTCCACATGGCTTTCCATAATTTCTGGTTCATAATGAGAGTCATAATACTCAGTCATGCCATCACCCGCAGCTTCCTGATCCACCTCATCACTTTGAAGGACCTCTATTTTAGCATTTGATGCTGCGAGGTCTGCTTCCAACTCCATTTGCTCCATCTTTGCTTTCAGTCTTGTTTCCTCCAGTTGCAAGGTGTGTTTTTCTTTCAATGCAGCAGCTCGAGCCATCGCAGCAGCCTGTTCCGCTTTGGTCTTTTTTAACTCTGAGGAGACTGAGGAAGATCTTGAGGCTTTTGATCCAGACTTTGATTTTTGAGACACATTTGATATGCTGTCAAGTGGTCCAACTTTTGATTGTGCAATTTCTTTTTTCCATGTTTCAACATCTCTCATGAAATAATGCAGGTTAGTTATTCTGGGTTCATACCAGTCATCGTAATCATGTTCTTTTTCCTCCTCTGATAGGAGCTCTTGCACAGATTTGTGAGCATTTTTGAATTCATCCACAGCTCCTTTAAACGCTTCAAATGTATCATTGACTTTATTAACATTTCCATCATCAGTCATCAAAGCTTTTATTTCATTCAACTTTCGTGTGCATGCTCCCAGTCTACCTCTGCGCGAAGCAATGCGCGACTTCAACACGTCCTCAGCGTCAGCTGCGGTCTCAGGTGTGCCAGGCATCTTTGCATATATTCACACAAGTTCCTTCAATTTCCATTCAAATCATCCACACAACATTCCAATATCCTGTTGTATTGCAATCCACATCCAAAATCCACAACTTTTCCTTGCATAGTGTTCGATTGTTTCTTTATAGCGCAGCGGCGCATTCATTCATAAAGCCGATCAGCTGATTTTACTCACGGCTCGCCGGCTTTCTTCGTCTGTAGAGAAGGGAGTGATCGGCTGGATCCGCTGACTTTCTGTTGTCCTTCGAGTCTTCAGTGGATTTTATCTACTTGTTCTGGCTACTCTTGCGTTAAAAAAATGTAAAACTAGCAGAGTAGTCTTCTGAGGAGGAGGTCTATGACTCGCTAAATAATAAGCACTCGCGGAGATCTTTCCAGGTTCAAAAAGGGTGGTGAATTTATTTACATAACCAAAAATAATCTCCGTGGTTGACTTCATACAGTAAACAAAACAAAAGGTTAATTTAGCGGTAGATAAAATGTCTCACTCCTCACTCCTTCAACACAAAAAGCCGACAGCGGAGAACCCAGCTGTACTCCGTGAGCTGGCAGAAAACAATCAGAATAAATTATCATTTATCTGCAATATATAATCTACCACTTCCAATAATTAAATCAACATTATTACCAGCATTATTTTGATTTCCAAAAAATTAATAAATATGAAAAAATATGAATTGGCTCCAACACCGTAAGTTAAAACAAATATCACGAATATCACAACTGGAAGAATCTCGTTTAATCTGGGCAGACAGTCTCAAAACTTACAAGAGGGGCCTCCGCAATGCCAGAGCAAACTATTACTCAGCATTAATAGAAGAAAACAAGAACAACCCCAGGTTTCTTTTCAGCACTGTAGCCAGGCTGACTGAGAGTCAAAGCTCTATTGAGCCTTGTATTCCTTTAGCCCTTAGCAGTAATGATTTTATGAGCTTTTTTAATGACAAAATTCTAACTATTAGAGGCAAAATTCATGACCTCCTGTCCTCAGATAGTACCTATCTAACCTCAAACACAGCTGTAAGACCTAATATATATTTAGATTGCTTCTCCCCAATTTCTCTTCAAGAACTGACCGCAGTGATTTCTTCATCTAAATCATCAACGTGTCTCTT